>NC_056739.1:1258179357-1258396857 GCF_019279795.1 Protopterus annectens
CATTCCAAACAATACACTGTTATTAAGTTAGTTTGTGGTGGAGTTGCTAGGGCTGTTGTCCAAGTTAATAAATATCATCACTGTTTGGTAGAAGATGTTAATGAATCTGGAGGTCCTACAGCAAATACTGCAGTACCTCCTGCCAGATGACGATTAAATAAAGGAGCTGTGTGCAGGGTGCAAGGAGTCATTAAGTATTTTGTGGGCTCTTCTGAGGCACCTTGCTGTGACTAGCTCTTGGATTGATGGTAGACTGGTGCCCATGATTTTCTCAGAAACTCTCACCACCCTCTGTAGCTTTTTCCTTTCATTTACTGTACAGTTCCCAAACCAAACATTGAAGTTACAGGTGAGAATGCTCTCAATAGCTCCTCTGTAGAAGGTGGAGAGAACAGAAAGTGGGAGCTTTTCTCTTTTGAGTCTTCTCAGAAAGTGTAGATGTTGATCCACCTTTCTGACCAACTGACCAGTATTCAAAGTCCAAGAGAGATCCTCTGAAATTAACACTTCCAGAAATTTTGTAGTTTTAACCCTTTCCTCCTCTTCACCATTGATCTTGAGCAATGAGTGGGCAGTTGACCTTTTCCTGAAGTCAATGATGATTTCCTTTGTTTATCGAAGTTCAGATCTAGGTTGTTTCTCACACACCAGTCAATCAGAGAGTTGACCTCATCTCTGTACACTCTTTCATCATCTCCTTTGATAAGTCCCATGACTGTGGTGTCATCTGCAAACTTGATGATATGTTTGGAGCTGTGTTTTGCAGAACAGTCATGGATAAGGATGGTGAACATGAGTTGAGTACACATCCCTGTGGAACACCAGTGTTGAGAATTGTGCACCCCAAGGTGTTATTTCCTACACGTGTCCTCTGTGGTCTGTTAATCAAGAAGTCTAAGATCCAATTTCAAAGGTGCTTGTTAATTCCAAGGCTGACTAGCTTATCAATACGTTGCATTGGAATCACAGTATTAAATGCTGAACTGAAGTCTATGAACAACAGTCTGACATAGCTGTTCTTTCCCTGTAAATGATCAAGTGAAAGGTGCAATGTCACTAATATGGCATCAGCAGTGGACCTGTTTGCCTGATAAGCAAATTGCAGAAGATCATAGGTTGATGGTAGAATTGCTGACAAGTGCTTTTTAGCAATCCTCTCAAAACATTTCACGATGTTAGAAGTTAAAGCAACAAGTCTGCAGTCATTCAGGCCCCTTTTTTAGATTTGCTCTGGCTTCACTTAGACCTTCATTGTCTTTTGACCTGAATGCTGCATTCCTTGCCTTCAAGAGTTCATAGACTTTACTAGCAAGCCAAGGCTTTTGGTTTGCTCTAATTGTGATACTTTTGGTGAAAGGTGCATCATCAACACACTTTGAGATGTATGCCATTACTGCTTCATACGTTCCTTGTATGACAAGTGCATCTCCTGTAGTGTTGCTATAGGCAGGTTTAATCGTTTCATAAAAGTAAATAACTTGACCACTTAATTGTGGAATTCATCATATTAATATTCTAGACTATTATTGAAAACATGCTTAAGATCAATGGTGCTAAAGATTAAAGGTCAGACAAGGAAACCTGTCAAAAAATGAACCAGAATAAAAAACATTCAGTTAAAAAAAGTCTGCAAAAGCCTGCTCAAGAAATTTTCATTGCAGGCTTTAAAAAACATTACATGTTCAAATGAAGTCACCTTTTAACAAAACAGCATAAATCATTTACAAAATATGAATAAAACAGCTTCATAAGAAGAAACCATTATCCTCAATTAGATATGGAGCTGTATTTTCTAGTAGTATCATATGGACCGTATTCAATATTTAAATCAAGGAGCACAGTATATTATAGCTAATGTAATACTGGAGCACCCATAGTTCCTGCCCTTTTTGGTTCTTGCCAATCACATAACAGTAGAAATGACAGGTCTGATTTATTATCAACTGTATTAAAAATACTAAGAATTAAATTATAAAAATTACTACATTAAGTCGCTAGCTTGATTCTGTTCTGGATGGTAGATGCAGAGATACCACTGACTCCTTTCTGGTCTTCAACCTAAGTTTAAATAAAGAGAATGGCTCTGGTAGTCCTCCTCTCATGCTTCTATCACCACATTCTGCAGCAGCTACTGGTGAGGAGGCATGCCTCATGCAGTTACTGGTGAGGAGGCATGCCTCATGCAGTTGCTGGTGAGCAGGCATGGCTCATGCTGTTACTGATGAGAAGGCATGGCTCATACAGTTATTGGTGATGAGCCAGGCCTCATGCAGTTACTGATGAGGAGGCATGGCTCATGCTGTACTGGTGAGAAGGTATGGCTCATGCAGTCACTGGTGAGGAGGCATGGCTCACAGACAGCTGATTTTTTTTCCTCCTCTTTTGCCAATGCTTTCAGCAGAGTCTAGAAAAGTCACTGTGCCTCCTGGTAAAAACAACTTAAAGCTAGCAAGTTTAATAATGTACATTTCAGCTTCAATTTCCTTGTTAGCCTTATGGCAGACAAAAAGGGCATTCATCTGACTCCTAGTCTTGGCAGAGTAGTTATTATCACAATAAACAGGGCTGTTACTTGTTGCCCAAAAGCTATTTGCACCCTGTCATTTATATCAAAGAGAGCGAACCTAACTAGGATAGGTAGTGGTTGCAATTTCCTTGTGTTTAGTGGTATGAATCCTCAGTGTGCATGCTCTATGTAAATGTCCTGATTTGGTGTTCCAGTCTAGGTAGAAATTTTATTTTTCATAAAAGTAAGATAGTCACTGAGTTCAGGCTTCTCAGAAACTCCACTAAGATATAAATTTTGTCACACACTATGTTCCAAATTGTGGGATTTTGGTTCCAAAGACTTAATAAACATTTCCATAGTTGCCAACCTATGCTGAGTCCACTGCACGGAATTAGTTCTTGCAACTGGTCTGCATGGGTTGATGAAGTGTATCTTTAATGGTTTGGAATATAGCTACATGTTGCAAAGATAAAGCCATAATCTGAGAGCTGATCTCTCTTTGTTAATCCATTATTACTTGAAATGTAAAGCTCATAAGAGCAGGGTTTTCTGAAACAGTGATACTCGAGTTTTCTTAGTCATCATTAATGGTCCAGGAAGTGCTCTCATTATTTGTCACCATCTCTGAGTTTCTTTTCTTTACAGAGGAAGTCTTCCACCTTCTTTTCTTCATCTAACTGAGATACATACTTTCCTGAAACTCGCATATGCACTAAAATGACGTATTTATTAAAACTATCTGCCAAAATAAACCTTTTAAAGTTGCATGGCCAGAGCTGGTTGAATACTCCTGTTATCAGCTACCCATCTACACCAGGAGTTCCTCACTTTTAATATTTCTTGCTCATATTTGTGTTACTGATGTTAATTAATTCATATTAACAGTTAAGAAGATATAAGATATTCCATAAACTACCTAATATTATCATACAGCAGACTGCAATATTTACAGTTAAATAAATCATGAGTGATGGCAGAGGGGGCTAGAAGGTGGAGTTGTACTGGAGTGTGGTAGGAGATGGAGTTGTACTGGAGTATGGTATGAGTTTCAGCTTCATCCGCAACCTCAATCAAAAATACAGGGCAGGCAGACAGACAGCTTAGATAGTGTGCAGCAAAATAAATAAATAAAGTAAAAAAATAATCTCTTCGGTGACCAATCACTAACGACATCAACACATTCATTCCAGAAATGGTTATCTGTATAATCTGTCACTTTAGTCGCGGAAACTAAATGCAGACAGGTACTAGTATAATGTTAACACAAGCTGTTGCTGTTCTGCAGCAACAAGCAATTTATATGTTTAGCATAGCTCTCGACCTCTAAGCAAAAAAAATCTGGACAAAGACAAAAATAGGGACAAGTTTTAAATATTGCCGTTTATAAAGTGAGAAAGTTGCTAAAATAAAAGGTATTGTGTTACCATTCATTTTCTGAAGGTTATGAAGTCTGCAAATCAAATGCCTGTAAATATTCACCAAATTCAGTCCTCACTGATTTGCCTTAAAAATCCAGAAAATCACACATTCTATGATGAACAGATCAAAAATATGGGGCAAAAATCAGGTCAGTTGAGATATATGATGTTTAGCCCTATACTATATATGTAAACAATGCTGCAATGTTCCAAGTACTGCTGACCAGCCTCAGCATCGGATACAAACCAGTGTGTCTTCAGTACATATGTGCAGCATACCTCTGAGACTCTTAGTACAAGAAATCTGGACAGAGCCAAAAATAATGGTGGGACAAAGACCCCAAAATAGGGAAAAACTGGAATCATTGCTCTTGTAATATTAGAAAGTTGATAGAATAATATGTTTTGCATGTCATTAGTCAGTGACTTCAGTTCTCAATGATTTGTCAGAAAACCACAAATTTTATGAGGAACAGACCAAAAATATCAGACAAAAATCTGGACATTCTACAAAAATCTGGACAGTTGAGAGGTATGATGCACACAGCAAAATAAAAATTGCAGAAACAACTGCAAAACAGAATGTGCATGTGTGCGTGCTTGTGTGCATGTGTACATGTGTGTGCGCACGCGTGTGTGTGTGTGTGTGTGTGTGTGTGTGTGTGTGTGTGTGTGTGTGTGTGTGTGTGTGTGTGTGAGGGAGAGGGAGGAATAAAACAGACAGAGTGGCTAGAGAGACAGAGACCATGCACACCAACAGGCACACATTATCTAAATAACAAGAAGAACTCTGATGTCTGTCATTATTGATTGACTTTAATTCTTAATGATTTACCAACAAATCAAACATTCTTTAGGGGATACAGCCGAACTATGTGGCAAAATCAGCAACAATTAAAAGGCATGGGGTAATGAATACTTTGTGTTTTATGTTTTTTTTTTCACTCATTTAATCACAATGAGACATCTGAGATGTATTCACTTAACAATGAGTCTTTAACTGGTGGGCATGTGTTGTTTCTTTGTATACATGTATAAGCCTGTCTTTCTTCTGAATGTGTGTGTGTGTGTGTGTGTGTGTGTGTGTGTGTGTGTGTGTGTGTGTGTGTGTGTGTGTGTGTGTGTGGTGTGTGTGTGTGTGTGCGTGTATACATGAAATACTTACATAATTTATATTTTGTATGCAAAATAGTTCCCCCAACAATTACATATACCACAGCATGTTTGAAGCATTACGAAGTGGAAGTATTTTACATTGAAAATATTACATAACTATATAGTAATGAAAAAATACAATCTTACTCATGTGGGCCAACCCTACCGCTGCCCCAATCCTAACCTTACACATTGCATTAGAAAAAATAGTTTCCATAACAGGACAACTACACAAGACAAAATGACACAGAATGCACTCAACACAAAATATACACAACAATGAATCTATTCCCCTACCTAACTCTTACTCTAACCCTTACCTGCAAACACTTGCATATTCATGACAACTGCTATAACACAGTCTTACACATCTTCACAACCACCACTTTTGCATTCAAACATTTCTCTGCACACTCCTGCTTACCTATATTATATAAAATTATACTCAGCTATATGTGATTCATTCAGATGAGCATTCACTAATTTGTGCATTTTGTCCTTTCCACAAAAACATTAAAGCATTAATAGGCTTCCAGCACAGTACCTTCATAGATAACCAATAAATAAAAAAATGTCCCCACAAGAATAAGTAGAAGAAACAAAACCACAGTAAAAAATCCACCAAGGCAAGTAGAACAAAGACTTAATGAATGAAACAAATCTCAAACTTTAGTGAAAAAAACTTTAATCTTCGGTTTTGTATCAGAGACTTCTTCAGAATAAAATAGACAAAATGAACAAGCCATTTTATACTAAACTTCATTAATTAACCAAATCACAACACAACCTAATTAAATCATCTAATAAATCAATTAAAAATACTAAGCAATATACAAGTTAGAAAACTTATTCCAAGAAACTAAATAAAAATATACATAATACATTTCAATCAAATGTTAATGTATTAACTTTTAGCCTTTTATTTAAAAAAAAAAAACATTTTAAATTAATAGTTTCATTCATTCCATGTAACTTATCTGCCCCTAACTTTAATTGCCAAACTGTCTCTCTTTGTTCTGTCTTATCCCTATGATTTCCTCCCCTAATATCCCTACACACTTGTTCTAGGATGGAAAAAAGAACATTTTTGTTTCTTTGACAATTAAGACTATGTTTGTATAAAGCATTGTTACTATATTTTATTCTAAGAGAATAAAGATGTTCCTTAATATGCTTTTCCAAACTTTCCCACATAAAAATCCCCACAATAAGAACATACTACAATGTAAATAATACCTACAGTTTTACAATTATAGGCTCCAGGAATAGGAATATTTTTTCTAAATGTTTGAAGTTGACAAATGGTCCTTCTCAGATGCACCTACAAACTGTGCAAATGCCACATTTGTACATCCCCTTTTTCTTTGTAGTATATGTAATAGGGGATTTGTCATTATAAAAATCTTTATGTAAACATCTTTTCAGATTATAACTATTTTTATATGTAAACTTAGGGGCATTACCCACTATTCCAACCAAATCAGAATTGGTCTGTAAAATATTCCAATTTTTCTTAATAATAGAAGAGATTACAAATCTGTCTGTGGTCATCTCCAAACTACAGACTAAATCATGATATGTCATTTTATTAACACTTTTTAAAGTTTGTTTAAATCCATACCTTAGAATTGGTGGGAAATCTGTAACCCTCCTTTTCTTGATCTCACTTGCTATGTGGTTTAACAATTCTTCCTTGTAACCTATTTCTAAAAATAAACTAGTAATAAAATTAGCTTCTCTCTCAAAAACTTTGTTGCCATCAGTAGCCATCCTAGAAGCTCTTATATATTGGTCTTTTGAGATGTTGTTCTTGATATAAGTTGGGTGATTGCTCAAATAGTGAAAATAGCTAACAGAAGTGTTTTTTTCCTATATAATTCACTATCAAGTTTAGATCCAATAGGGTCCCATGTGATGGTCACATCTAAACAATTGACTTCAGATCCTAAATTACCTAACGTAAAAGTCAAAAATTCAGATTTAGTATTAATTATATTTAATAGATGATTGACACTATCAGTATTCCCCTCAATCACAAAAAATAAATCATCAACAAACCTGACGTAAAACACTATTTTATATAAAGAAATTATTGGCTTCAAAATTAGATGTTTCCACCAACCAAAAACAACATTAGCATAGGCTAGGACTGCTACCGACCCCATTGCTACCCCTTCTATTTGTTTGTACACCTTTTTATTAAAAAAACTATAATTATTATGTAGCATTATGTCTAATAGACTACAACAAATATAAGTTTTTTTAGTAGAATACTTCTCTATTTTACATAAAGATTCTCTGACATAGTTTACTCCCTTGTTGTGGGGGATACGTGTAAAAAGTGAATAAATATCGAAAGTGAAAATATCATTATTTTTATTGTCAAAACTCTAATTCAAATTAAACTGTCTACATTTGTCCAAGAAAACCAAAGAATCCTTGACATAGGATTCCATTCTTTGGACTATCAGATTCAATAAATAATCCAAAACCAATGAAATACCATCTGTTACATAACTGGGAGCTGAAACAATAGGCCAAAAGGGTGGGTTTATTGAATCCTTATGTATTTTAGGGATTCCAAATAAACACCCGAAACCGGGTTATCCAGTCCCATAAACCCATAAACATCATGGGTAATAGAAGCTTCCATTAAAAGCTCACAAAGATGTAAATCCACTTGCTTATAACTATTGTACACATTAAGATAATCAACACATAAATATTCCAAAGAATTGCTCAACAATTTCTCCATAACTGAATTATATTTTGACTGTTCCATTATAACTAACCCCAACCTTTGTCAGCCTTCATAAACCTAAGATTAGTAAGATTACTTAATTCTTTTAAAGCTTGTCACTGAGGAAATGTAAGATTAAAATACTTCTTACTGACCCTGTTATTAATCAATTTTCTTAAATCTTCCTCGCAGAAGGTTATAAGCACTCTAATAGTATTATTCAAATTCGGATTAAAAATACTTAGTTTACAAAACTTCTTTCTAGTCATTTTAATGTCAGCAAATATATATTTAAGATTTAACTTACAACATAACAACTTGAGTTCCAATAAAGTTCTACCCAAGTCTGATCTCTTAGCCAGTAAAAAAGGTAATCCTAAACCAAGGATAAATAATTGTTCATTAGAAAACTTAAAATCTGAAAAATTGTAAATTTTACCAGAGCTTCCTGTTAAATGTCTAATTGTGTGCTGACCTTCTGTCTCGTTCTCATAGGCATCTTCCGATACGCTCTGTTTTCTTCTTCTTCTTTCTGAAAATCGGAAATCTTAGGATGGGCTCCTTAAGGCGACACCTTCAGTAGAAAGATGTTAATCATGTGAAGGTGAATATAATGGTAGTTCATCAAAGTATTTTTCTCCTTCTGGAACAGTACCACTATTAGTAGAGCTATCTTTCCATGTTTTGCCACAATGATTTCTGGTTTTCTTGGGCTTCTTATCATCTCCATTGGTGGTCAACTCACCCTGATTGGATGAGGCATCTCTATGTTTAGTAAAGGTGAATCTCTCTTTAAAAGTCACAGTCTGCTACATTTTCCTGTTGTTTGTAAAATAAGAATAGGCAGTTTGATTTTTATACGCTTCCACATCTCTGTGAAGTTTCTTAACATTTCTACTAACAAGTGCTTTTTCAAATCTACTTTTTATTACTAATTTATTTTTAGAAAGTGGTTATAAGGAAGAATTGTTAAACCACATAGCAAGTGAGATCAAGAAAAGGAGGGTTATAGATTTCCAACCAATTCTAGGGTATGGATTTAAACAAACTTTAAAGTGTTAATAACACAACAGATCATGATTTAATCTGTTATTTGGAGATGACCACAGACAGATTTGGCATCTCTTCTATTATTACGAAAAACGGGAATATTTTATGGGGCAATTCTGATTTGGTTGGAATAGTGGGTAATGCCCTTAAGTTTACATATAAAATAGTTATAATCTAAAAACATGTTTACATAAAGACTTTTATAATGCAATTCCTCCTATTACATATACTTCAAAGAAAAAGGGGATGTACAAATATGGTATTTGCACAGTTTGTAGGTATGGTTTACCATTGTAGTATGTTCATATCGTGAGGACTTTTATGTGGAAATGTCCAATAGAAGTTTGGAAAAGCATATTAAGGAACATCTTTATGCTCTTAGATTAAAAGATAGTAGTAACAACGCTTTATACAACCATAGTCTTAATTTGACAAAGAAACAAAACGTTTCTTTTTTTCCATCCTAGGGATATTAAGGGAGGAAATCATAGGAATAAGACATTTGCCAATTAAAGTTAGGGGCAGATAAGTTACCTGGAATGAATGAAACTATTAGTTTAAAATGTTTTTTTTTTAAAGAAATAGAAGGTTAAAAGTTAATAAATTAACATATGATTGAAATGTCTTATTTATATTTTTATTAGGTTATTGGAATATGTGTTTTCTAACTTGTATATTGCTTAGTGTTTTTTAATTGATTTATTGAATGATTGAATTAGCTTCTATTATAATTTAGTTAATTAATGATGTTTAGTATAAAATGGTTTGCCGCCTCACAGCAAGAGGTTCACCGGTTCGATTCACGGCTGGGGTACCTTCTGTGCGAAGTCTGCATGACCTCCCTGTGGTCGCATGGGTTTCCTCCGGGTGCTCCGGTTTCCTCCCACATTCCAAAGACATGCAGTAGGTGGATTGGACACTCTAAATTGGCCCTAGGTTGTGAGTGTGTGCGTGTGTGTGCCTTCTGTGGAAGGTTGGGCACTGGGCTGGCAACTCGACACTGTAAAACTCCACTGCCAATCATGAGCGGACAGATGATCTGCTGTGGCGACCCCTAACTGGGAAAAGCCGAAAGAAGAAGAAGAAGTATAAAATGGTTTGCTCATTGTGTCTATTTTATTATGAAGAAGTCTTTTTGAGATGAAAGTGAAGATTAAAGGTTTTATTCACTAAAGTTTGAGATTTGTTTAATTGATTAAGTCTTTGTTCTACTTGTCTTGGTGGATTTTTCAGTGTGACCTTTCTAGAAAAATATAATACTTGGTAAGCATTAAATGTATATAAAATAAACTGAAAAAAAATGTAGCTCTGAACTTTCAGATCCCATCCTCACCTCCACACATCATATGAATACTCTACTTTATGACCATCACATTTTTTAAGTCATGGTGACTGTGACACCCCTGCACTAGCCCAGTAATCAAGGAGCCTCAATCTCCACCACTGGCAACAGTGAGGGACGTGCACAAGGGGAGGATGACAAGTGCACACACAGTGAAGTACAATTTCCATTAAGAGCACACAGAAATCACAGTCAGTCTGGGGCTGGTTTCTCCCTCTTTCTCCAGATCCCCAGTAAGACTTCCCACTGACACAGCTATAGGGTTGAGACCTCAGCTGTGGGGGTCAAGCCAAGACCTCCATCACCCTCTCTGTCCAACCTGTGTCCTTGCTCAAGTAGCTCTCTCTCACACACACACACACACACACACACACACACACACACACACACACACACACACACACACACACACACACACACACACACACACACACACACACACACACACACACACACACACACACACACACACACACACACACACACACTTTGAGATTTAATTTATATACAAATACACAAACACTCCTGGGGAAGGCTGGCACATGTTTACTAGCTATGCCCCCTTCTGCCCAGACTATAAGGCAGTTATCACTGCCACCAACCCCTACATATCAGCTACTTAAAGGCCCTTACAAAGGGGGGGGGGGGGCAGTTCTACTATGTAATGATGCTATTATCCAAATGGTAAGTGTAACCAAGCCTAAGGCTATCTAGGAGTGGCTTGTGTCACCAAATACATATGCAAGTAATCTAGGAGCTTAAATATTTCTCACAAATATAAGCCATAAAGATAGGTTTAAGTATATTTAATAATAAATAATAAAAGAACAAGACAATACTTAAACAGCACAGTAATTGCAGAGTTCAGAATCACAGGAAATATTTTAAAACAACATTGCAGGACAGTCTCAAATGAATACAGAAAACATCTAAACTAATCTTTACTATATTCCTATTTATCTCTAAAAGAAATACTATGCCTAAATCTTACTTACAGACAACATGCAAGCAGAGGTGCTGAATGTGTGTTTCTAGGTCCAAGACAAGATACATCATGGACAGTCTTTCTCTGAAAGAGTTCTTAAATTACTACCAAACATTACTGCTGGGTAAGCTTAGATGAAATCACTCTTTGTCACCTACCTTCAGTTCCCAGGCTAACAGAAACTTAACATAATTTAACATCTCTGTATGAGAAATACATATCTCTCAGAAGTTTGCAGAACTTGGAAATCATAAACCAGTTAAACACTTTTACATTTTAGACCTAGTAATTATTTCTCTCAAGACAAAAGAAAGAAATTTCTAGCTCTAGACATCCTGTCTCCTTGCTGCATTAACTTTTATAGCACATCGTAAAGCACTTAATTTCAAATTATTTTCTTGACATTTTGAAGTTAATCTGCTATGTTCTAGCAGGGTATGTTGTGGATACATTTTTGAAGCTCAGTGCCTAACATACAGTTCTGTATAAATCATATCATTATTCACAAAGGACATAGAATTATTTACAAAATTCCAGATAGCTGGACTGGCAGTGTCACAACCCCCCCCAAAAAAAACTCAAGCTAGTTTTTCAAGTGACCCTTGAGAAATATTGCTTGAGAGGGTTGAGCCTATCTAGGAATACCTTACCCCATTCCCTGTCTTGAGAGCCCATCTGTGTTGGCATTGATAACCCCACTGCGGTGTTGCACTGTCATATCATATGCTTCTAACCCTAGACTCCACCTTAGTAACTTGGCATTTTGCTGGCTGGCTAAGTGTAGCCATGTTAAGGAATTGTGGTCTGTAACTACAGTGAATTTCCTTCCATACAGATAAGGCTACAGTTTCTGCAGTGCCCACACTATGGCTAGGCATTCCTTTTCTACAGCTGCATAGCATTCCTCCCTGGGTTGGAGCCTACAACTGAGATAAACCACTGGGTGCTCTTCTCCCTCTGAGGAAACCTGGCTAAGTAAAGCCTCCACCCCATGGTTTGAACCATCCACCTGCACAACAAATTATTTGCTGTAATCTGTACTAGCTAACACAGGGGGTCCTCCAAAAGCTACTTTAAGCTTCTGGAATGCCTGCTCACATGCTGGGGTCCACACTACCTTGTCTGGCCTGTTTTTTCTTGTCAGGTCTGTGAGGGGAGCAGCTATGGTACTATAATTGGGGATGAACTTTCTGTAGTACACTGCTGTCAGTAAGAATGCCCTCATCTGCTTTTTGGTAACAGGGAGAAGCCATGACCGAATGGCTTCCACTTTGGTAGGTTCTGGCCTGATCTTACCACTCCCCACTCTATGACCCAGGTAGGGGACCTCTGCCATACCCACCTGACATTTGCTGGGCTTAATGGTCAACCCTGTCCTCTGTAGTAAGACCAGCATCCCCCTAACATGCTGAAGGTGCTTTTGCCAGGAATGGCTGTAGATGGCAATATCATCTAGGTAAGCAAGGGCAAAATTTCCTGTTAGGATATGATCTACCAGGCTCTGGAAAGCTGCTGGATCATTTTTCATCCCAAAGGGCCTCTTTGTGAACTCATACAAACCAAAAGGAGTCACATAAGCTGACCTTCCTCTAGCACTGGGAGTCAAGGGCACCTGCCAGTAACCCTTGGTAAGATCAATGGTAGTTAGATACTTACCTCACCCTGCTGCTCTAGGGCTAGGCATGGGATAAACATCTGACTCTGTGTGACTATTAGTTTCCTGTAGTCCACACAGAACCCAGTGCTGCCATCATTCTTTGGTACCAGCACCACTGGGGAGCCCCAGGGACTGCTGGACTCCTGAATTGCCCCTAGTTCCAACATTTCCTGTATCTCATCCCTCAGAGTCTGTTTGACTCTCTCAGGTACCGAAAGGGGCCTGCTTAATAGGCCTTTGGAGTCCTGTATCTACATGGTGCTGCACCAGGTGGGTACACCCTGGTTTCCCAGTGAACATGCCCCCAAACTCCTGTAACACTGCTCGGATTTCTCGAACCTAGGTAGGGGATAGCTGCTGGGACATTGCTATCCCTTCCACTGAGGAGTCAGTCTGAGCCTCACTGAGGAGATCAGTCACCGGATCCCCCTCATACTCCTCCTGCCATCTACCACAAATACTCAGCACAAGGGCCTCCCTATCATGGTAAGGTTTCATCATGTTAACATGGTACAATTTGTGCCCCTGCCTCCTGCCTAGCAGTTCTACCATGTAGTTAACATCACTGCCCTTCCTTACCACCTTGTAGGGTCCCTCCCAAGCTGCATGCAGCTTGTTGTGTCTAACAGGAATAAGAACCATTAGCTGCTGCCCTACAGCATGCTCTCTAGCTTGAGCATTCCTGTCATACTGGAACTTTTTCTGTTGCTGGACTTCTGCCAGGTTCTCCTGGGCCAAGCCCATGAGTTCCCTAAGCCTTGTCCTGAAGTTTAGGACATATGTCACAACCAACTCCATGTTGGATTCACACTCACCCTCCCGCTCATCTCAAATCAAATTTAGAGGTTCCCTCACCCTATGCCCATACAACAACTCAAAGGGTGAAAAACCTGTGGATTCCTGGGGCACCTCTCTGTAAACAAACAACAGATGGGGCAAATATTTGTCCCACTCCCTCTTAAACTGGTCTGCAAATGCCTGTAGCATAGTCTTGAGTGTAGAATTTAACCTCTCAACAAGACCATTAGTCAAGGGGGGTGGTAGGTGGTGGTCTTTAGATGTTTCTCCCCACAGTACTTCCACAGACAAGCCAGCAGGTCTGACATGAAAATGGCACTTCTGTCAGTCAGTATTGCTTTTGGGAAACCTACCCTGCTGAAAATCTCTAACAAAGGATTTACCACCTTTTCTGCCTCAATGGAGGAAAGAGCCACTGCCTCAGGGTATCTGTTAGCATAATTTAGTACCAGTAGGATATACATATGTTCATAGGTAGGTACTAGGCTATTGGCCCTGGGGCCTAAATAAGCCTAGTCAAAAAGGTATCCTGGCTTTCGCCACCCAAGAAAATTATTTTCCTGTGCCCCTGTCGAGCAGAGCCACAGAAGTGATCCCCAGGGTGAATTTCCTATTTCCCATCCAATCATCAAGATTTTTCTTGAAGAGTGCTAATGAGGAGCTTTGTTTGATATAGATAGGTAGTTTGTTCCAGAGCATGGGAAGTCTCTGGGACAGGAATCTATCCCTCCAACATGTTCTGTATATTGTGGTGACAAGGTTTAGGTCCCTATAGCGTGTAGCTCAGAGGGCTTGAGATTTCTTTAAGTGGAGCATGTCCAACAGCTCTGGGTTTGACATAGCTTTATATGTTAGGCAGAGACCGCCTCTGAGTAGGTGATATGCAATGAAGTAAAGTTGGAGTTTTTTGAGACGGTCTGCTTAGGTCATCTGTTTGAGGTCGGTAATCCTCCTTGTGAGGTATTTCTGTGGCCTTTCCAGTTGTTGTAGATGTCTTGTGAGGAACATACCAAAAGGGGCATTGTATTCTATAATGGGTCTAATGAGTGACGAGTAGAGGGGAACAGTGACCTGTTTTTTCCTGGATGAGAAACTATTGTGATGAGGTGTGCAATGAAAAAGGATTTCCTGACTACTGTGGTGATGTGATTATCAAAAAAGAGACTACTGTCCACCTGTGTCCCAAGGTCTCTTATCACACTTTTGGTGTTAAGTAGACTACCGTCTATGTGGTAGTTCATGGGTACAGAGTTTTTACCAAAGGGGATGACAATGCACTTTTTGGCACTGAGCATGAGGCCATGTCTTTGACACCAGCCATCTGTCTCAGTAAGGCCCTTTTGTAGGATGCCCACATCATTAGGAGTTTCGATTATGGCTCCTAGTTTGCAGTCATCTGCAAACTTCATTAGCCAAAGACCTTCTGTATTAGCCTGTACTTCAGAGAAGTAGATACCAAACAGGAGAGGACCCAAGACTGAACCCTGTGGTACTCCACTTGTCACTGGTCTGAAGTTGGATTTGGAGTCTGCTACTTTCACAGTGTGGGTTATGTCAGTGAGCCAGCTGGCAACCCATCTTGTGACAGAGGGATTTATTCCTAGTTTAGTGAGTTTATTTATAATTCCAGAGTGGGGGATGGTGTTGAAAGCCTTAGTGAGATCTAGATAGGCTGTGAACCACCTTACCCTCATCTACAGCTTTGGTGACTGCTCCAAAGAAGTCTATCAGGTTTAGGAGACATGCTCTGAATTTTACAAACCCGAACTAGGTGGTGTCCAGAGTTTGGAGATTAACAATGTCTTTGTTTATAAACTCCATGATGATACATTCCAGGCTCATCAGGCAAATAGGGTGGTAGTTTCTGGGGTCCGTGGTGGCTCTCCCTTTGTGGAGTGGGATAACCATCGCTGTGCACCATTCAGTGGGCACAAAGCCTGAGGTGAGGCTATGACTAAACATGGTACTTAGGTGGGGTGCCTGTTCATTCTGTAGTTTGTGTAGAACGCAGCCTGGGATGTTGTCAGGTCCCATGGATGCTGTGTTCTTGGATTTGAAGAGTGTGGTTTTTACCTGTGCAGCCATGATTACAGGAACTTTGTATTCTTCTGGTATAGAGATGGGCCCTTTAGGGGGTGGGGGGGGGGGTAAAGTTAGCACTGAACCTATCTGCCAGGATGTTGGCAATATCAGTTGGTTCTGTATATTTAGTGTCATTGTGCTGTAACTCAGAGAAGATCTGAGTGTTGTCATTGAGATTATTGACATAGCTATAGAGTGCTATGTGGTTGTCTTTAGAATCAGTGGCAATTTTGTTTTTGTAACTAACTTTGGAGGATTTTATGAGGGATCTCAGCTTCTTACTGAGGCTGACCAGGGAGCTCCTCCAATCATGGGATTTTACTCTTTTTTTGCAACAGTTTCTTTCTTCTGTTGTAGAGTTTGTTTGTGACAGGGGACCACCAGATTGGCTTCCTTTTTTGGAGGATAGCATCTTGGTTCTGTTAGGGATAGCACGATCCATGCATTCATGTAAGTACTTATAAAGTGCATTTGTGTAGGATTCAGCAGTCATACCTCTATTGTCTGTCTGCATGGGTGTTGTGAAGTTTGCCACTTCTGCCTTAAGAAGTGTGAAGTTGGCTTTGGAGAAATTCTTTGTGGTGGTTTCCCTAATGGGGGGTGGGGGTGAGATTTGTATGTCTAGGCTGATTAGCTTGTGGTCAGATCTGACCAACGAGGAATTGACCTCTGTTGTGGAACACCGGTCACCTATGTTGGTAATGACCAGGTCTAGGATATTGCTGCCCCTGGTGGGGGTGTGGATAAGTTGAAGGCATTGGGATTTATGAATTCCAGAAAACATTGAGAAAACGAGTTGGTACATGAGTAGCTTTCCCAGTTAATGGTGGGGTATTTGAAATTGCCCATTATTAGGGTATTGGGTTGTACCCTAATATTTTCCAGTGTATCAAGAAATGAGGAGTCGGAATCCTGGGGCATGGTGGGGGATCTGTAGTAAGCTACAATTTGGATTGCGGTCTTGCCCAGAGTTAGTTGCACTTGGATAATCTTAGATGCATTATGCTGAGCAACTAGCTTGGAGGTGTGGATATCCTTAATGAATATGGACACACCTCCGCCTTTAGTGTTTCAGTACAGGTTAGGTGGCTGAAAAGTGTGGTTTGAATTATAGCCTGGTAATGCTGGGTTGCTTTCTGGAGCCTTGAGCCAGGTCTCTGTCACTGCACAGATGTCAATGTTCTCCATTTTAAGGAGTGCCTTGAGTGAGTGCATTTTGAGGTTTAGACCTCTAGCATTGAGTAGCATTACCCTCAGATTTTGCTTTCTTGTACCTGTTACGGTGCTGAATTTGTCATTTGAACCTTGCCTAAAAAAGGCCCTATAGGGGTGGCAAGAACCTCAGCCAGTATCCAGAATCCCAAGGGGGACAGGTGCAGGCCATCTCTGGCAAAGCATCGTGGTCTGTTGATCATGTCATCCCAGGCAGACAGATACTGGATCCCCTTAGAATGACACCAGAAGCTTAGCCAATTGTTGAAGTCAATCATTTTGTCCTTGTACTGTGGTATCATTCTGGGTGATGGCAGGATGTTACTCAGAGCTAGGGTCATACCTGCCTGGGCTACAAGATTGGACAGCTCCTCGGTGTCTCTTTTCATGTAGTCCTTGTGGAACTTGGGGTACTTAGAGGCCCCACAATATCCATAGCTACCCTCTGAAATGGTTCCCCAATCACAGGCAAAAGCATCAAAGGAACTTTCACATTGTTTTCTGCCTTGCCTACCTTTTGGCACTGCTCACAGGTCCTGTAGTATCCTGTTACATCTCTGGAAATCCCAGGCCAATAGAAGTTCTGCATAATATGTCTCTTTGCATGTTTTATACCCATATGGCTTGCAAAGGGAATATCATGGCTATGGCTAGAAGTGCCTGATGGTAGACTCTGGCCACTACCAACTGCTGTATTCTCTCACCCTCTAGCCCTCTCTCAGGGGTCCACTGTCTATACAGTAACCCTTTGTCCCAGTATACAGATACTCCCCTTCCTTTGAAAATCAGGTGCCTCACTTGCTTCCTTCCTCAGGCCTTGTAATGTAGGGTCTGACAGCTGAGCCTGTCTCACCTCTCTCTAAGTAACCCTTCCCAGCTCCCCTTCAAAAGGAAGTCTGGCATCCTCTGACAGCGGTGCTTCACTATCAGCCTGGGTACTACTACTACTCACCTCTGCCCTTGTAGTCACTCTGTCCAAGGGAACATCTGTTCCCACAAACACCTGTGGCTCACCTTTAGTCTCACTACTACAGGATAGCTCCCTTCCTGAAGTAACCACCTCACCAGTCTTAGCTGCAAGTATGCGGTCTCTATGGGGGTCCCCCAGGCTACCAGACTCACATGCTTGCCTCCAAGCCTGGCTGCGTGTAACTGCATGCACATAGTATACTGCATTATCAAAACCATTCCCTATCAGGACATCTGCAGGGATATCCTCAAGCACACCTACTTACTTACTTCCTTTTCCATCCTCCCAGTCAAGGTGAACCCTCACCAAAGGCATTTGGAATGGGGTCCCTCCTAAAGCTCTGACTGGAGTAGACTGCCCAAGCAAGTAATGCTCCTCTGTAACCATTGCAGGCTTCACAATGGTTAAGTCAGAGGCTGTGTCTCTCTTAGCCATGGCCTCTTTCCCATTCACTAAGACAGGATATAACCTCTTGTGGTAGTTTGGTACCCTTGTTGTCTCGAGACAACCTACTCTTGGCATTTTGTCATTCCCACTTACTGGCTCTCCCACGTTTTGTTCCCCACCTTTCCTCCATGGACATCTATATGCTACATGGCCACACTGTTTGCATTTAAATCATTTAACGCTTAGTCCTGGATGTGTACCTGGACTAGTGACTTTCTCTACTACTGGTAGACTCTGTTGGGGCAGTCTGGGTTGCCCACCATGGGTTCCCTTAGACCCATGAGCAGCACTGGGTGTTCTTTTCCTGTGCAGTGATGTCCTGCTTGCTATGTATACATCTCCCTTCTTCCCCAACTCATCTGCAGTAGTGCATTGTCAGCTAACCAGATTCTTATGTCCTCAGGCAAAGTGCTAAGGGCTTGTTCCCTCACCAAAAGGTCTGCCATCCCTTCAAAAGGGGTGACATGACATCCACTCACCTACCTATGAAAATAAGTGCTTAGTTTAGCAACATATTCACACCCACTTTCATCTGCCTTGCGTGTATGCTCATGAAACATTTTTCCTATAAGCTTCAGGTGTTAACTTAAAACATTCTAAAAAGACAGTTCTTTACAACATTATAATTTAAACAATCAGTAACAGACAGTTTAGAAATAACAGTTACAGCTTTACCATGGTGTAAGGGTGTCAGGAACCATACCCAGAGCCCTTGGTCAACATTATACTGTTTACATACCCTTTCAAACATATGAATGAAACTATCAAAAGTATCCCCCTCTCTAAATTGTGGAAGACATTTACTGACCTTTGTTGCATCTGGGGTCCAGTTACTCCCTTCTCCATTACCTTCATGACTCTGGTGAAGAGTCAGCATCTCCTTTTCATGTTGCCTCTGCCTCTCATTCTCCTCAGCTTCCAGGCATTGCAGTTTCTCATTTTCCGCAGCCTTCAGACATTGCAGTTTCTCATTTTCCTCAGTCTCTAGGTGCCTCAGTCTCTGTGCTGCCTCTGTTTCCTAACTCTTGGCCACTAGCTCAAGTCTCTTTAACTCCAGATGGATTCTTAAGTCCTCTCTGGAGAGGTTGAGCTGTCCATGTTCTGAGAGTTGTACATCTCTACAGAGAGTCTGATTGTCCTCCTGGTTGCTATTCTGTGATGCAGCTGTGACTAACGCTGCAATCAATTATGTCTGCTTTAGTCAGGTTGACATGCACCAGTCCTTTAGCCCGGCACATTTCAGCCAACTGGCTCCTTGTCAGCTTGCCATACTCCTCTGCTGACATGCTTGCCTGGTCTCCCTGACTAACTAAGCAAACAAAAAATAAAACAATTGTGATATGAACTCTGAATGTTCACTGCATGGCTGATTGAGAGTACAAACACCTTCAGTGACCACTGTACACAGGCTACAGGAATTCAATATCCACACCACTACAAGCCAATTAATATGTGATGTGGCTAACTCACCACTGTCAACCAATTAATATGTGATGTGGATATCCCACCACTGTGCCACCAATTAATATATGACTCCCCTGCACTAGCCCAGTAATCAAGGAGCCTCAAGCCTCACCACTGGCAACAGCGAGGGACGTACATAAGGGGAGGATGACAAGTACACACACAGTAAAGTGCAATTTCCCTTAAGAGCACACAGAGATCACAGTCAGTCTGCACCTGGTTTCTCCCTCTTTCTCCATATCCCTAATAAGACTCTTCACTGGCTCAGCTATAGGGTTGCCATCTCAAATGAGGGGTCAAGCCAAGACCTCCAGCACCCTCTCTGTCCAACCAGTGCTTCGTGTCCCTGCCCAAATAGCTGTCACTCACACACACACACACACACACACACACACACACACACACACACACACACACACACACACACACACACACACACACACACACTTTGAGATTTGATTTATATACAAAGACACAGACACTCCTGGGGAAGGCTTGGACATGTTTACTAGCTATGCCCCATTCTTCCCAGACTATAAGATAGTTATCACTGCCACCAACCCCTACTTATCAGCTATTTAAAGGCCCTTACAAAGGGAGACCAATCCTACTGTGTCATTTTACTATTATCCAAATGGTAAGTGTGACCAAGACTAAGGCTATTTAGGATTGGCCTGTACAGTGTCACCAAATATATATGCAAATAATCTAAGAGCTTAAATATGTCTCACAAATATCAGCCATAAAGATAGGTTTAAATATATTTAATAATAAATAATAAAAGAACAAGACAATACTCACACAGTAACTGCAGAGTTCAGAATCACAGGAAATATTTTAAATCAACATTGCAGGGCAGTCTCAAATGAATACAGAAAACATCTAAACTAATCTTTAATATATTCCTATATATCTCTAAATGAAATGCTATGCCTAAATCTTACTTACAGACAACATGCAGGCAGAAGTGCTGAGTGGATGTTTCTAGGTCCAAGACAAGATACAAAATGCACAGTCTTTCTCTGAGAGAAAGTTCTTAAATTACTATCAAACATTACTGCTGGTTCAGCTTGGATGACATCACTCTTTGTCACCTGCCTTCAGTTCCCAGGCTAACAGAAACATAACAAAATTTAACAACTCTGTGTGAGAAATACATATCTCTCAGAAGTTTGCAGAACTTTGAAGTCATAAAACAACTAAACACTTTTACATTTTAGACCTGGTAATTACTTCTCTCAAGACAATAGGAAGAAACTTCTAGCTCTAGACATCCTGTCTCCTTGCTGCATTAACTAACTTTTATAGCACATCATAAAACACATAATTTCAACTCATTTTCTTGAAGTTTTGTAAGTTAATCTTATATGCTCCAGCAGATTATGCTGTGGTTACATTTATGAAGCTCAGTATATAACATACAGTTCTGTATAAATCATATCAGTATTCACAAATGACATAGAATTATTTACAAAATTCCAGATAGTAGGGCTGGCAGTGTCACAGAGACTGTCAAGGGAGCTACTCATTCCAGATAACAACTGTCCATGTTGCATACATTTGTCTTATTTACCTGATTTTAAAAATACACCTTTTAGTATAATTAATTGAAATATACATGGCTTGAGCAGTTTTAGTCACCTCCATTTCACTACTCAGATGATTTGCATGGCCCATATATCTACTGGGGCATATGGGTTTAAAAGTGATTGAGCTGCTATCAGGCTAGGTGATCAGATCAACTCTGACTGACTGCTGCAGGTCCAAATTCAACTGGACTTCTATTACAATTATCACAAAGCACTTTACAAAAGAGATCAATATCAAACAAGCAAATGGTAAAATTCTGGAAAAACAGATAAATACATACTGAATAAAATATACTTCAATATAAGATTGCAGTTTGTAACGGAGTGCTCATGAGAGAAAATACTCTTACAGATTTGCTTTTCAGCTTTTCAGCTGCTTTGCATGTGAAATTGTGGTACAGTGGGGTCTGGAGTTTTTCCTTACCCCACTGTTCTGCGATATCTGAGTTGGTATATAGGTTCATGGGTGGTTACAGGGCTATTAGTCTGAGAGCCTTTTTAAGCCTAGCCAAGCTTACCCCAAATTTAATAAAGTATTGGTCACATATGTAAATGGTTTAGAGAATTTTATGAATTACTATATAGACTTGTAAACATCAAGTGCTCACAGGTTGCCCAAAACCAAGGGTAAATTTATAATTTCACATTCAATGGTTGTATTTATATTTGAATAAGGTTAGGGATGAGCTTTCCTTCACATAAATGGGAGATCTGTTACAGAGGAGTAATCTTTCAGAAACATACCTATCCCTTCAACATTTTCTGTTTATGTTGCAGATAAGATTTAAGTCCTTAGAATGGATATATCTGATGCTATTTGTTTTGCAGATGTGTAACAAATTCAATATTTGTGGGATGATAGTATGCCTTACAGGCTAGGAATAGATTGCTGTGCATCATAGGTAAAGGGCTTTGCAACAGTCCATATAGGACTTGTTTTTTACTCCCTGTATTTGTTTGTGAGTAACCTCTGTGATCTCTCAAACTGTTGCAAGTGCCTGGTCAGGTACATGCTGAAGGGTGTATTGTACTCAATGATTGGTCTGATGAGAGCCAAGTACAGAAGAACAATGATCTTGGACCTGGATGCCATGCCCTTGCTTATAAGTTGGGGAATGTAGAAAGATTTTTTCATCACAGTAGACATGGTGGTTAAAGGTCAGGTTACTATCAATATGTGTTCTCAGATCCTTCACCACTGCCTCTACTTTCAAGGGTATATTCAAGAGGTGGATGTCTTTCCAAAGGGTTCCAATAAATCTGCATGCAGCCTCCTCTTGTGTAGAAGGATAACCCCTGCAGCCCCCCCATTCATTTGGCACAAAGCTTGTCTGGAAGCTGTGTTTAAATATAGATTCTAGTGCTCCTGACAGATCATGTTTCATGCTATTCAGGAGATATCCTAGTATATTATCAGGTCTCATCAAAACAGTGCTCTGCGTCTTAAAGGGCACAGTGAGGACCTGCTCTTTTGTGATTATTGATGGGAAAATGCTGGGGGTAATCTTGGAGAGGAGTAACCAGCAGTGATGGGGATAAAATTGGAGCTAAATTTATTGACTAGCAGATTTTTATATATTCTCTGGCCCCAAGTTGGTAGTTCCATTCACCATTAGTTCAGCACATTGTTGGGTGTTGCCTTTATGGCTGTGGACATAGGTCAAGAAAGCCATATGTTTGTCCTTAGCTTTGGAGGCTATTTTTACCTAAAATTTATCTTTAGTGGACTTGATTAATCCCCTGGGTTGCTTGTTCAGATGGATATGGGAGTTTTTACCTTGCTAGGCAATGCCATTCCTGTTTTTGGAGAAGATTTTCTTTTTTGTTATATAACCTATTTATACTGTTATTCCAACATTGTGACTTGCTTTTGGAGGTTATTCTTTGTATGCTTTGGGTAGGTACAGCTCTTTCTATGCAGCTATTTGCAAGTTTGTAGAGTATTTCTGTGAACAATTCCTCATAGACCCTTGAAGTTTACAGGGTATGGATGTGGGGGTGCTTGGAATTTTGCTAGACTGACACATAGTAGGAGGCAA
The DNA here is from genome assembly GCF_019279795.1 of Protopterus annectens. NCBI lineage: Eukaryota > Metazoa > Chordata > Ceratodontiformes > Protopteridae > Protopterus > Protopterus annectens. The sequence goes on from NC_056739.1 coordinate 1,258,202,815, forward strand.
TTATGCTTGGAATATTTTTTAAATGATCCACAGTTAGCTGAAATCCCAGGCTAATAATCATTTCAAAGGAGACAACTTTCTGGTCCGATCTGAGCCATGAGGATTTTACGCAAGGATAGGGTATCGGACTTAATTATGGTAAGTCAGGGTTGGAGAAGCTCATGTGTGTCATACTGTTTGACCAGCCTTGAGGTATGTTTGTGTTTGGTGTAAAATGAGACTCCTCCACCTTTATACCCTATCTTTGCAGTAGCAGTAAATGTGTGGATGGCATTATGGCTTTGTACTGCTGGAGTCCTCTCTGTGGCTTTAAACCAAACATATAATATAAGCATATAATGCGTGCTTAGCATGTCTTTTTTGTTTTTTTGATCTTTGTATAGTCAATCTAAATGATCACAGTTTGTATAATTGCTCATATGGCAGTTAACACGTTGATGAAACCTTAATATGTACATGAAAAAGATACCAAATTAAACAAAATAGAAGCAACAGGGTAATACTAATATATATATATATATATATATATATATATATATATATATATATATATATATATATATATATAAATATATATAGATATATATATATATATATATATATATATATATATATATATATTCAAACAATTTTTTTACATCCATTGCCAGGTATACCAGCTTTTCCTTTAACTCTCCAGTCTACTCAATTAGGTAGGGGCTGGTTGAGGAACCTAAGGGCATCCAAGGGGGTCTTGTTATTGCCTACTGCTGGAGGGAGTCACTTTTTTACCTAACATTTCCCTCTACCTCTGTGGTTGTGTCCAAGGGGCAGAAATACAGTGAAGATGTGCAACATTTCATCCCACTTCCACAGCACCTCAGTCAAGTCCAGACTCAATTCCACTCTAAGTCAATGTCTCCAGCCTCCCTGAGAGATTGTTGAATGGCAGCACTCACATAACTTTCCTCCCCTATGGATGAGCACACCAATCCCCCCCACACACACAACACTGTGTCATTTGCCCAGGTTGCTAATTAAATCTGGGACAGCTGGGCTGTAATCAGAGCTTTAGTCCTCTATGCCATTGGGGCAGTTTAGGTGCTACCAATATATTAAGTATAAGCAGTGTATCAAAATCACAGCAGAACATTAACATCTGAAATAAAAAATATAGTTAGAATACTAGTTAGGTAAAGGGATGAATGTGGTATCTGTCTGAGAATTTGCAGGTTAGTTTTAGACAAAAAAAGTTAGTTAAGGAGATAGATTTAATGTTGTTCATATGTTTTGGTGCATGTGTGCATACACACACACACACACACACACACACACACACACACACACACACACACACACACACACACACACTTGGACCAACTAAAGCAGTGCAATTACAATCATTGCTGGATAAATTCCTCTTACCAAAAGTTACTTCTCCGAAAGACAGTTTACAGTAAGATAACAGTGATTCATCCACACAACACCCTCACAGAAGAAACTCTCACCATCTTCAAAAGTAATTTCTCAGAGATAAACTAGCGAATAAAGAAATGACCTCCCCCAAACAAAAACAAAGCATAATTTAAAAATAAACACCAAACAGCAGGAAGATCTACCCCAACTCAAATTAATTATTAAATCAGAATGTATGAAAGTGCTTATCCTTGTCATATGGTTGGCTTTGCTGTCATGCCATAAAGTGTTTACACACACACACACACACACACACACACACACACACACACACATGTGTGTGTGTGTGTGTGTGTGTGTGTATTAGGTTCATAGGTGTGTACTAGGCTAATGACCACAAGGGCCTTCTTAAGCTTAGCCATGCATCCCAAATCTCTGACAAATTCTGGTACCCTAGATAAGTGTAAGCAGGGGCTTGGGATGTGAAACATTTAAAAGGCGGGGACTAGAAGATAAACCATTTACAGGCTGTCTGTGCCCATTAGAGACATATGTGCCAAACCAGGTATGAATTTCCTGTTCCCCACCCAACTGTCCAAGTTACATTTGAATTGGGTTAGGCAGGAACTCTGTTTCACATGGATAGGGAGCTTGCTCCAGAGAAGTGGTAGTCTTTGGGATATATACCTGTCTCTCCAGGGTCCTATTTATATCACAAGCAAAGTTTAAGTCTTTGGAATGGGTAATTCTGGTGCTGTTTGTTTTGCAGATATGCAGGAGGTCCATCAGAGTGGTGTCTGACAATGCCTTGGATACCAGGCATAGATTTCCCCTCAACAGTCTGCAGGAGACAGAATACAGGGATAGGGCCTTCATGTGGTCTGCATAGGGCATGCTACTTATGCCCTGTACTCTTTTAGTGAAGAATCTCTGTTGATGTTTCAGTTGTTGGATATGCCTGGTTAGGTACAAACCAAATGGTCCATTGTACTCAATGATAGGTCTGAGGAATGCTGAATACATCATATCTTTGTTTTTAAGTTACACAACATAGAATTATTTTCTCACTACTGTAGACAAGTGATGGTCAAAGGCTAGATTACTGTCTATGTGAGTCCCCAAGTCCCTGACTACTGGGTCAACTCTTAGAGGTGTGTAGTCAATATGATAGTTTCCTGGTGTGGATGACTTCCCAAAGGATACTATTATGCATTTCTTGGCATTTAATTTTAGTCCATGGCTCTGACACCAGTTGCTTGTCTGTGTCAGTGCTTCCTGGAGAAAATTTGTGTTAGTGGGTGATTCAATGACAACTCCTAACTTGCAATCATGTGGAAATGTAGTCAGCCAGAGGTCCTTGACATTGACCTTGATTTCAAAGAAGTAAATGTTAAAAAGGAGAACTCCCAGGACCAATCTCTGAGGGGCTGCACTTGTGATTGGCCTCTTTGTAGAGGTGGACTCTCTAATTCTAACTTCCTGGGTCCTGTCTGTGAGCCAGTTGGCTATCCACTGAGTGACATAAGGGTTTGTACCTAACCTCCTAAGTTTGTCAACAATTCCAGAGTGAGAGATTGTGTCAAATATCTTGGCTAGGTCAAGTTAGGCAGTGTGGACCATTTTGCCTTCATTCATTGCTTTCGTGACCTTCTCAAAGAAGTCCAGAGGGATGACTGTTGCTTTTTTCCATTCATGAGTCATGAAGCCTGTTTGGAGGGTACAGTTAAATAGCAATTCCAGAGGGCTTGATAGAGCATGTTTCATGCTATTTAAAAGTCATTCTGTGAAATTGTCTGGGCCCATTGTTGCAGTGTTCTTGACCTTAGAGAGAACATGAGGGACCTGTTCCTAGTGATAGCAGGGGGAGCTATATTTGATGGTATTCCTGAAGGAAGGTTGATTGGGAGAGAGGGGTAAAGGTGTAGCCAAATTTACCGGCCAGTAGATTTGCTATGTCTTCTGTCTCAGTATAGGTGGCTCCATTTACAACAAGCTCTGCACACAATGGTGTATCGCCTTTGAAGCTGCGGACATAGCTAAAAAAAATACCTTGAAGTTTTCCTTGACTGGGAGGCCAAATGCACCTCAAATTTGGCTTTGGTAGACTTTACTTGTGCTCTGAGTTGTTTGTTTAGTTTGATGAGAAGGCTATTTCTTTATTTTTTAATTTTGTTAACAAGTGTTTTCACAGTTTAGTTAGTTTCACTGAATTAGTGATTTTTTCTGTTTTTCTGTATTAAAAATTAGAAATAAAATAGAAATCAGGGCAATGACACACATTATATGCACTTTACACCAATGAAAGCAATAGATCTCAAATTTCAATATATTACCTGATCAGGAACAGTAAAAGGCATCCAAAAGTTATTAAAAATACAATTGGGAAAGTGAAAAATAATCCAAACAAACAGAAAATGCAACTGTGTAGAAAGGGACAGGACGGTAATAAGTTATACATGCAGAGAAGACCACCATTCCCCATACAAACAGAAAAGAGAAAGTCACAATAATCTAGGATAAAGATTAAAGCCTACAGGGTAACAAAGTTAAACACTACATAAATGCAAGTGAATTTTAAACTTGGTAATGAAACATCTAGAAATTTACCATAGAAAGACAATTAAATAAAGGCAATCTGCATACCATCTGCAAACTCAGTTTACGAAAGTGATGGAGAAGCATTTTTGCTTACACTGTCCCCTGGATTTGCGAAGCCCATTACAGCGTGCAGGATTAAACTAAGAGCTATTTTCGGCAATATGGCCGACGTGAGATCCAGGAACGAGCTCCCGGGATGTGCACGTGAGCTCTTAGACTAATCCTGCACGGACTGAGCTCCTGTATGCAAATTACCCTCATTTGCAGGTGAAAACCATGCAAAAGAGGGTAATATGCGATCCAGGAAGCTGGCAGCTGTCCGTGCAGGATGAGTGCAGTGTGCGGAAATGTACTCGGTTAGTAAACGAGTACATTTCTGCAATCTACAAAACAGAGCTATGACAGCTCCAAATAAAGGCTGCATATCATTGAGGAAGCATGCCAATGGCCAAGTAGAAGGCAATTGGCATTGCAAACTGTTAGAAAAAACAAATAAACAACCTTTAATTTTTATTTGCCAATCTCGCTTGTTTAAGCATAGGGCAGCGACGCACAAACGGGATCTGGGGGAAAATAATAAAATAAACTTAAAATAAGCATTCTAACTAAAATCAGTATTCTGCCATGCAAGTCAATGGCAGGCAGAAGACAACCTGGCCAGTGAGTAATGGTTGCTAAGGGGGTAGGCTCATTTTGGGACATGTAACTATGCATTAGCAGACAATTCTATGCAAATGAGAGAAAGGTTAGTGAATCCCAGATTTTCCCAGGATGTGAGGCAGGTCCCAAGAGTGTAAGAGTATAAATAGCTGGGTGTAAGACTAGGATATAGGTGACATCATGGGGGGGGGGGGGTGTCAGGCATACTGTAAGTGGATTGGAGACCTGTGGCTCAGGATTGCTCCTAGCTTAGCACAGCTAAGCTAGGGGTGTGGCTAAACCTGCCTAGCACTCTTTACAAAGTGTAAGCGGGTGTGCGTGCCGCGCACCGGGTTTCATAGGAGGAAAAAGGAAGTTAAACCAGGAAAAAACTGCTCTGTGCATATTTGAGCACTCCATTTGCGTGGCGTGCACACAGGCCTAAACAGTGAGGCAATGGGAAGGGAAAACAGCAGTAGGAAGGTAATCATGGAGAAGTAGCTTAGCTGACAGGTGAAATATATCAGACTCAGCCAATTACACAGGCAGCAGACCAGCCCAGCCCAGCACACCACTATAAACTATGCAAACACCTTTCCCCCTTGTTTGTCCCAAAAACTCTGCACCACCGGTGTATACAGATGGGGAAATTTTACAAAACGAAAGCAAGAGAAAAAATATTAGGGGCTGCTTTTGCTATCATAAACCAGCATGAGCAAGAGGCTGAGGGTGGTGAAGATGTGAATGCTGCTGAGCAACCCACAGTGAGGATACAGAGAAGAGTGTACAGACCCAAGGTAACCTGCCAAGGGCTACATGAGCTGGAGATGGTGGAGCACTATAGGGTGGACAGGGATCTCCAACAGCAAATTGTTGAGTTGTGCCGGCCACGCCTGACACACAGAACTAAAAGAGGGGACCCATCCCAGGGAATACCAAGGTATGTGTAGGCCTAGGAATACTAGCTACAGGTGCCTTCCAAAGGCCAACTGGGGATATGGTGGGGATTTCACAGGCATCAGCATCCAGGGTACTCCACCAGTTCCTGGATGCCATGTCAGCACATGGTGAGCACGTATATTTTCCCATCACCCGTGAGGCGTTGGCCAGCAATATGCATCTCTTCCACCAAATAGCAGAATACCCTGAAGTAGTGAGTGCAATAGACTGCATGCACATATGCATTAAAGCACCACCAGGTGAGTGGGGTAGGGTCTACATGAACTGCAAGGACTTCCCCTCCATCAACTGCCAGGTCGTGTGCGATGCCCAGGGCATAATAATGAATATGTGTGCTGGCTGCCCTGGAAGCTACCACGATTCCCACATCTGGTATCTGACACAGCTGTACCAGACATTTGCCAATGGGGCATCCCACATGGTCACCTAATGGGGCATGCTGGATACGCACTGGAGTCATGGCTGATGACACCCATCAGAAATGCACACACACCAGAACAAGAACTCCATAATGAGGCACATGCACAAACACAAATCATAATAGAGCGTGTGTTTGGGATGCTCAAGTCAAGGTTCCGGTGTCTGGACACATCCGGTGGAACCTTGCAGTACTCACCAACTACATGTACCCAAATTGTCCTTGTATGTGCCATGCTACACAATATGATCCTGTGGAAACAGCTGCAGCAGGAACAGCATGGATCAGAGCCACACAGCCCCTCACCAGTGCCAAGGCCTGCACAGTTACAGAGTGAGTTGGAGGAGGAACAACCTGAGCCTGCACCAGTAGGCAGAAGGAGACATGCCCAGTACACCCTGGCCTTGGCAGAGAGGTAACGCATAACACATGCACTGACACAGTAGGGACCCAGGGAATGACACCTCTCTCCAACTCACACATACAATAAAAGGGATACCAAACATGGCACTACCTGTGCTCAACCATGTATAGGGAGTGTACTATGTGCATCCGACATAGGCAGCCCTGCAGCACCACCCTCAATACTGGGACACCCATAAGGTAAGTGACTATGTACGTAACTACAAAAGCAGAAGGTTTCAAAATCAGATTTATTTCATCCATTGATCAGAATGACATGATGTCCCACATATTGACAACAACAGACTGACTGACTGACTGATGGCGCATTGGTGCAGCGGTAGCATTGTCACATCACAGCAAGACGTTCTCTGGTTTGATTCTTGGCTGGAGTGCCTTCTCTGTGGAGTCTGCATGTCCTCCCTGCATTCATGTGGGTTTCCTCTGAGTGGTCTGGTTTCCTCCCATATTGTAAAGACATGCATCTGGAGATTTCCTTCCTGGGCCTCCACTGAAAATTGGCTTCATTCCAAGACCTCAGGAAAGCATTATTCTGTGGACCTATACTGAAAAGAAACTAAAAGTGAAACATGTGCTAAGGTAACACATGACTACATTCCTCCCCTTCAAAAAACAAAGAACTGTATCATAATTGTATACCTACACCAAAAAAAAGTCTAAAACAGAAAGCATGAAAATTAATGGAAACAGGAATACAAAGAATTTAGGAAATATACAGAAACAAAGAAGTGTTTTAAATTGTAGCAAACTGCTTTCTACAGTTTAGACCAAACAGGGAGCATTCATTTGTTAAATTAAGACCTGAGTAAAGTAGTGCTCAGTGCATGGTAGAAACTGTGGCAACAGTTTGCTAAAATTGAAAATCAAAAAAAAAAAAAAAATAATAATAATAATAATAATAATAATAATTAAAACCTAGGGCGACCACGGTGGTGCAGCAGTTAGCATTGCCGCCTCACAGCAAGAGGTTTTCCAGTTCGATCCTCGGCTGGGGTGCCTTCTGTGCGGAGTCTGCATGTCCTTCCTGTGGTCGCGTGGGTTTCCTCCGGGTGCTCTGGTTTCCTCCCACATCCCAAAGACATGCTGTAGGTGGATTGGACACACTAAATTGGCCCTAGGTGTGAGTGCGTGCATGTGTGTGCCTTCTGTGGAAGGTTGGGCATCAGGCTAGCAACTTGACACCGTAAAACTCCACTGCCAATCATGAGTGGACAGTGATCTGCTGTGGCGACCCCTAACCGGGAAAAGCCGAAAGAAGAAGAAGAATTAAAACCTGAGATCTGTAGTATTCTGTGTGTGTACAAACTATATGACAGTTTAAAAGAAAAAAAATATTTTGGGGACAGGGTGCAGAGATGGCACCTGATTGGCTTCTAATTGCGAAGCTTTATTTATTTATTTTTTTTACTCGAAGAGCTGGAATGGGGGTGCTGGATTGGGAACTGTCTGCAGGAAGCAACAGCAGCTGGTTTGAAGAAGTCCTTTTGTTTTGCTGTTCATTTGAAGAGCTGAGGGGGTGAGAAGCTAGTTGATCAGACCAACACATATGCTAATTGAATCAGCTATGCCACTGAATCACAGAATATGAGCTCTGGGATGTCATGTCTGGCAAATATTAACTTCAGATGCACCACCACCTCTTCAGATCATGTGGAAGTAAGTTTAGTAAGTTCCACAAATTGAGAAAAATACATCACTACCAGATAATTAATATTATCTAGAGCAAACAAGTCTGCACTTACTTTCTCCCATGGTCTCTCTGGTGATTTCCTTTTCATTAATGGTACAACAGGTTTTGCTCACTATTTGATACAAGCTTAGTAGTTCAGTACAAATTATTTCAGCTGCTCATTTAGTGCTGGCTAGCAAAATGCTTCTGTAATATGTTGCCTACCTTCAATCTACAACTTCTTTCTTGGTGGCCCTTGTGTATTAATTCTGGGACTTTATTGTGCTTTGCTGAGGCTATCACTAATCTGAAGCCTTTACACAGGAGAGCACCACAAACTGAGAGACACTGCAACAGAGAGAGAGAGAGATAGAGAATCTTTACAGTCAGTATTGTTTCTGTGAATCTGTTTCAGTCTGACCGTACCTATTGACAGAAGATCCTCTACTGAGAACATGCACGGTCACCACAAAACTCTTCTCAGAGATAAGCTAAGTAAGATGGATCTTCTCGCACTTTTGGAAAGTGATCCATCACAACATTCATTTCACATAGATATTGGGTTCACCAATTACATAAGTGTCTGACTTGCTGTTGTTCTCATCTTGGGTCTCTAGTTGCGAAAATAATGTGTCTGCAGCCAGTAAAGTCTTCCTAAGAATATCAGTGACAGCATTGGGATTTCTCCTAAGTTGGAAATGGAATCTCTGGCTATTTAATGGAAGTTCATCTATAGATTGTGTAATCAAAAACTCACCAGAGGTTTGTGGTCTGTCATTAGTTGCAAATATTGACTTATAATAAATTCTTTGAAACTTTTGCATTTCCAGATCAAGCCCAAAGCCATTTTCTCTCTCAGTGCATATTGCAGCTCCATCATGAACAATGATGAGCATTCATTATGTGACAGACAATCTGTGTTTCTTATCTTCCTGAAATAGGATGACACCCAGTCCATATGAGAATGGTCTGCAAATAATTTCAGTTATTTGGCTGTGTCAAAAGATGTCAACACAGAACTGGATAAAAACTCATCTATACCTCTCAACCTCTTAGAGCAAGAAATCTGGACAAAGCCATAAGTAAAAGTGGGGCAAATGTCCAAAAATAGGGACAATTTTTAAATATTGCTCTTGCAAATTTACCAAGTTGATAGAATAATATGTTTTCTGTTAGTATTAATGTTCTGAAGGGTATGAAGTATGAAACTCAAATGTATTTCATTATTTTCTAACTTCAATCATTAATGATTTGCCACTATCATATAACTGGTTGAATGCTTTCTGCAGGGCACTGCCCCATCCTCAGTAGTTTTTCAGAAAAGCAGGTTTTCTCAGTCCTTATTTTTTCTCACAAAAATGGATAAAATTCCCAGTCTGTTAACCATCTCAAAGAAGCTCCAAATTTCTGTAACATTAGACTACAACCTTATATTCAGGACTGTACTGGTTTTCTCTGGGTGAATGGCAGATAGGATACAACACAAAAGTTTAGTTCAGTTTTCCTCAGCTCGGACTGTTCCATATTGAATGTGATACCTACTTTATGGATTATGTTTAACATAGCACAAACCAGTGCCATGCTGCACCTGTGTTTTATCCTAGATGATGGTTTTATCTCTATGGCAAACTGAAGAAGGAAATCTAAGATCTTTGATCTCCACTTTTGAAAGTGTTCTGCAGCTGAGCTAGTCCATTATAGTAATCTGCTGAAGTATAGTCTCAAAGTGATGTGAAGAATGTGATATATTCAGCAGATTCTCCAAATAGCAAAATTTATCAAAAGTTCATACTTTTTTCAAGCTTGTTGACATAGCCGGCCTTAGGCATAGGCCCAACTAGGCGGGCGCCTAGGGTGCCGCTCCAGCAGGCCACTTTTTCAGTATTTATTTGAGTAGGTAGACCAGGAGGGGGCACCGGGTAGTGTAATGGGGGCACCATAAAGCCCATTTTGCTAAGGCACCAGCTGACCTAAGGCCGCTCTGTTAGTTGAACACCTCTGCTCTAGCTAGCATTTCCTGTTTGTGCTGTATAAATGGTAGAATGTATTTTCCCTGCACATAGCTTCATATTGTTTCACTAAGTCTGGTAACATACAGTGCATACCTTCAACTGTACAATTTTTCATAGAATATTCATATTTGTGCCTAATATTCTTGGTCTGTTCCTCACAAAATTTGAGGTTTTCTGGCAAATCACTGAAGACTGACTTCATTACATAATGACAGACGTGAGTTTCATACTTTTCATCCTTCAGGAAATGCAAAATAACTTAAAACCTGTTATACTAGCAACCTTCTACATTTATAAGGACATTATTTAAAATCTCTCCCTATTTTTGCTCTTTTGTCCTCCTATTATTTTAGGCTTTGCCCAGATTTCTTGTGCTAAGGGGTTGAGAGTTACAATATGGTGACATTATTTTTAGGTGAAGACATCATATCCAAACAGCACTCTGTATGCAATCTCCTTCCTAGTTGGCTTTTTCCCAGTAAAGTGATTACAGCTTGTCCAGATGTTATAAGGAAGTAAGGCTTGGCCTTGAGTTTGATAGTACATGGTTTTGTGTCATTCCTAAAGTAATACAATGATGAGTAGGTCTTTTTCATCATTTCACTGTCTGATGAAAACCCTTAATACTATGTTCGATTTTACTATGGCTGACCTCCCCTGTGAAACAATATGTAGATTGTTGACCACTTAAACATCTTCATAAAGTATAAATTTTCACTTTCTTAGTCGTTCTTCCAACACCCCTAGGACAGAAAATGGAGAACCCCCAGATGCAAGCTGTGGGTATTTTAGCTTTGAAAGAAAGCATAGGTTGTTGTCTTTTTTAATATCATTTTAAATATGATGAAGAATGATGCTTATATCAGCATTTGTATCCGTTCTGAATTTTACTTCATGATATCTAAAAGTAAAACTTCAACCGGCCAAAGATCTCTCCAGTATCCAGTATGCCAAGAATCACTCTATCTGCTTCCACAGTGTGTGCCTTCAGGCTGAGTTGTAAATTTTCTTTTAACTGTCCATCTTTCTACATGAGTGGTGCTTAATGCATTTGTTAGGGCCCTGCCATTTTGGTTGACCTAAGTCTCACATCTATGGGAGGACTGCCTTGAAGACTGCTACTTTGCTGCTGATGCAGCTTTACGGACTCTGTGATTGCCTTCTGCTTTATGGACTTCCACTTTGGAAACAGCAACAATCTCTTCCGGATTTTGTAGTCCAATTAACATTGCCTGTTAGATATGTTTACTGTTCTTCAACTACCTCAGACTATCTTGAAATGCTCACTGCTTTTTCCAGGAATAAATCTCTGTCCAGTGCATTCTTTCTGACAACTTAATGTCTATTAATCTGGCTAGTAAACAGTCACAGATCCGTATCATTATGGAGTGGACCACACAAGTAATTTTCAGAGCTTATACAAAAAAGAATGAATTGCTTCTTTGAATACCTGCACTGTCTGAGTTAATTTTGTTTTTTTGTGGTTCACATTCTTTTATATAATTAAAAACTTTTCAAATACGTCTTCTACAGCCTTTTACATCTGCCTTTTACCTTAAGTTAAATTCTGTACCTCAAGACATCATCTTCATCTTCATCTCACCTGCAGTATATTAAACTGTCTACATAACTTGCTTTTGATGATGCATGCATATTGCCATATGAGCATTTTCAAACTTCTCTCATTTCTGCAGTTGTGAAAATGTGAACAGTAATAACGTTTGTGGACAGAGTGTGGACATTGCTGGCACACTGACATGTTCCTGTGGCTGCTGCTAACCTGACTCTGGCACAGACTGCTCCATAACAGTCCCGCTGCTAACCTGACTCTGGCACAGACTGCTCCATAACAGTCCTGCTATTTTTCTTTTCTTATTATCTGTTCTCTTTGCCTAATCCCTAAAGCTCTGCACTGAAAAATTTGGGCTGCTTTTTGTTTCATTGTGTTTTTTTTCCTCTTTTGTAAGCCATGGTCTCATGGTTTATAAAGCATTCACTACTACAAAAGGTATATGTAGTCTTTAACAAAGTTTATCAATGGGAAATAGAAACCAAAGCCACTTGGATAACAGTTCAAAATCTGCACTAGATTCTACATGTCTGGACATTACCCTAGAAAGCCACTCCCCCATGCCGTGCTTGTCTTGGGTGTCATCCAATTACCCTATTACCTCACAAGTGCCACAACATGGGAATGGCTCCTCCTGGCATGTATTGTCCTTGCTTTGGTACTGTGTTGTACGTCTTGTGGTACCAGCCTGCCTCTAGCGGCAGGACTGAGTGATTGTAAGCTATTTTAATGAGACAGATAGTACTGAGGAACAGAAGAACATTTGTCAGAAATGCTTATCACCCAGGAACATAGCATCTTGGCAGAAGCTACTGAAACAAGTCAGAACACAATAGGATTTGCTGTGATTCACTGCAAATAAAAGGAATAGCTTCACTTACTCCATATCATCTTCTGTATTGCTCTGGCATAGGAGGAATAATTATGGATTGGTTGTTTCTAGTATCACTAAACTGCAAGCCAGAGGGCAAACTAGGTACCATAAATGCAGAGGATAGTGTATAAACATTTGTCTTATTTGATTCTTTTATATTTTTCCTGCTGTAGCCTTACTACACACTTTTAGGAAAATGCACTATATCCTTTACCATGAGTCTCACCAAAAATCAAAGTTCACAAGCACAAAATCACTTGTCCTAACTATTTTGTTCAGATTTAATAAGTAGCAAAAGATGGCTTAGAAGAGTCTCCTTTCCACTGTTGTTCTTAGTCATTGGCTTTGGCTTGCTGAAAGGTTGGTATCTATACAGAGGAACAGTTTGACAGCTCTTACAAGTATGTGCTATAACCTAGTTAAAGATCAAATAAACAAATAAATAAACAAACAAGCAAACAAAAAAAATGAATGCAATTTCAGTCTGCCTTAGGTTTTCTTTCTTTTCTAGAGCTTGGGAAATGAAACCGCTGTACTACTCACAAAAGGAGTGATCCTTGCTCTTGATTGACAATTACAGTCTTGTTTCTTGGGGTCACAGTATCTCAAAAATCATTGAAAATGTGTATTGCAAGACGTTAGTGGAACATGTCACTCCCTAGTCATCTTTAATAAATCAGGCACCTGATAGAAACCTGTGCAGCAGAGATGAGTTTACATGGTTTCAGATGAGAGGAACATTATGTGACTGTTTGTATCAGCCCAGCTATATCTTCCAGTTATGTGAATCACTTGCTTTTGCTCACAGAAAAGCACGTTTCTTTTTATCTGTCAGACTCAGACAGTAGCTGTCTCTCTTGCGACTGGATACCTAAGAAGTTCATGATGTTTGTACGATATGTCAAAGTAAGGCATTCATTTATCTCTTATTTCATTGGATACATACCTCTCAACCTCTTAGAGCAAGAAATCTGGACAAAGCCATAACTAATGGGGGAAGAAAAGCCCAAAATAGGGACATGTTTTTAAATATTGCTCTTACAAACTTAGAAAATTGATAGAATAACAGATTTTGCATTAGCATGCTTTTTCTGGAGGGTATGAAGTCTGAAAATCAAATGTCTGTCATCATTTTCTGACTTTATCCCTCAATGATTTGCCTATGGTTTGCCAGAAAACCACAATTTTATGAGACCCAGATCAAAATTATAAGACAAAAGTTTGGACAATCTGTGAAAATCTGTACAGTTGAGTCGTATGAGGGTGTATATCGTGTACTCCCTGGACTGAGCCTGATAATTGTACAGTTGGAACAGTGTTCTACCCCAGTTAACAAGCAAACTAAATAAAGAAATAAATACATATATAAACACTTACATAAATCTTATGTTAAATAGGCTCCAGACAACAGTGCAATTACAAAAAAGTTATTAAATTTCGATATCGCTACCTAATTGTAATAGTCAAACAAACCTTTAATACCTACGCATTCACTGACGCTACATAAGTTAATTTATTAACCATGGTAAAGCCATGATTCATTCACATGCACCTTTTTCTGGCTCATCCTTGAAGTGCTGACTGGTTAAGTGACTTTCTCAAAATTACAGGCTAGTCAAATTGGGGCTAAGAGAATAAAACCATAGACAAGAGCATAACACTTGTTAACAACTCATAGCTTTAATCCTCTGCAATAACTGCCAGACAAGGCCCAGGAACTAAAGCATTTAGCTGTATTAAAAGTCCTTTGTAGAAAACTTAATGGGATAGATAAAGTTTAGGCTTGTGTGAAATTCTTTTTACTAAGCTGTGTGTCAGATTCAGACAGGAACTCAAGGCAGGAGCACATTAAAAACACAGATGTGCTTGCCCATTTTAAAACTAAATGGTGCACAATGAAAAAAGGTATATTTAGCCCTTTGTCTGTGAATATTTCAGACTGCCACTGGTGTCTTCTGATTATACTGAATTACACTGCCATACTGACCGTGTGTACAGATGTGCACTCAGTATATAGTCAGATGGTATAGATTATAACTAAAATCATATGTTGTTTTTTTCTTCTTTCTCACTGTTAATATCTCTCAGATTTTAAGTCTTCAGTTTGCTATGCCGCCTGTATATAACACTAAGTATTGTAATTGCACTCTTATTGTATACAATGTCACTACCTGCTACTACTGTAAGAACTGTCTTCTAGAAGCATAGTTATACAATATTATCGGTCTCCCACTTGACCAATTTATTTTGTTCTAGTCGTTTTACCGGTATGAATGTCTGTTACTATTTTTTTCTTTATTGTATTATACAATTCTCTTTCTACTAACAAAATACTTTACTAACAATGGAGCTTTTCTCCCCAGGCCCCTGCTGAAAAAGGGTTTTATGCCCAGTCGAACTCTCCTGGTAAACAAATGTAAAATAAATAAACAAATAAATAAAATCCAACAGCACAGATGGGCTGAAGATTGTCTCTAAGAGTTAAAGGAACTTCTGTCCATAAAGTCAGAGAACAAAATCAATGCACATGCATATACTAGATCAAGCCTCTGGAAAAAAATACTGTCACTTTCTATATGTTAGCATTTGGGAAAATTATATTCTACTTAAATACGAGTTGTGTCAGGGGTTCTAGCACAAGATCCCCAAACCAGAGACAATGATTACTTTAAACTGTAGCAATTTGCAGCACCTTAAATAAATGAGAAAAGTACTCAGTTAAATAATTGTTTTTATACATATAATGAATTATTAAAATAAGGTTGTTTTTAATTGTCCAGTTAACTGTCCCATGTTGCTCTTTGGCAGATAAAAAGTTACTAAGGAGCAGAAAGCTACTATCCCCAGTTGAACTTTAAAATGAAGCCTATCAATGACAAAATGAGATGTTGCACAACCTTGTCTTCTGTTGTTGTCTAAACAATATAGATAAATGGATCAGAGCATGTTGGGAAAGAAAATGAAAAATCTGTCAGCTCCGTGGAGAGTATTCCATAACTGGAGTGAAGAGCAGCAGTTCCTGTTAGGTTTTTGTAGCAGATAAAGTGCAGTCTAGCAGATGGCAGGTACTGCGCTTGGGTGGGGGAGGTTGAATAGCTGGAGAGCTATTTTACATCACAGCAGTGCAGACAGAGGTTTTTACAGAGCCAGGCAATTAACATTCTTTCTGATTTCCTCACTGTTTTTGATGGTACTGATAGTTTTCAGTCACACTCTGTAATTAACTACCTCAGCCCTTTAAACGTGTCTGCTTTGAAAGGAAAAAACTTGCTGCCAGTGTGTCTGTCTCCCTTGTCCTGACAACATCCGACCATCTATGTTGTAAGGTCTCACTTAGGTCTATCACCAGACAGAGTTAAACAAGCGTCTGTTTATCTATGGGAAGTTGTATTAATTGCACAGTAGGATAGGGAACTCCCCGGCACCAGTGAAATCTCTCCCTGGCATGGGAAAGGGACACTAGACATAAGTTTAACAATGGGCTGACCAGAGATTGTTTTAGAACTCTAGATTTGTTGAAAAAATAATAGATCTGCTTTATTTTGATTTAAAAATGTTATATTTAGCATATAGTGGCCTACACATCATAAGCCATTATATTTAGCATGTAGTGCCTTATGATATGTAAGTATGTTTATTGTTTTGTTTTGTTTTTAAAGCTACATTATACAAGAACTAGCCATCGGGCACATTACATCACACACAATCATATTGCCAAATTACAAAAAAGGAATAAATTACCTACACTTAGTAACTACAGTGACTACATTAGTAGGTGTGTGTGTGTACAAAAACACACACACACACACGTGTGCACACATTTATAGCAGATTACCTGTACTTTCAGATTTATAAAAATAATTGATTTTTCTTTACTATGGATTTCATTTACTTGCTAAAACAATAAAATTGAACAGTTGTCCTGCACTTCGGAAGCTATGTGTTGAATCATTGCAAATAAAACTTTTGACACTTCCCTCACTTGTCACATTATTGGCTTATTTATGTAAAGAAATTAAATTGAATGTAAACTCACTGGTATGTAGACTGTCCCTGACATTCTGGGAACTGTTGAAAAACCTGATTATTTCCATTTCTACTTGTTTTTTTTTATACACAGCAGCAGCAGAGAGATTGTGGAGACTTGGGGGTAGGAGGGGTTCTGTGCTCCACTTAATGTAGAAACCTTAGATAATATATGTGACATTCATGCAACATCCTGTTAAAACCTCCTATGTTA
Organism: Protopterus annectens; assembly: GCF_019279795.1. Lineage (NCBI taxonomy): Eukaryota > Metazoa > Chordata > Ceratodontiformes > Protopteridae > Protopterus > Protopterus annectens. Next base: position 1,258,219,613 of record NC_056739.1, read on the forward strand.
AGCTTTGCTCATTTATTTCTTCGCTATTACAGGTGCCTGTTCTACTATTTCTATATACCATAGTCTGCCTCAGAGAGATAGACAGAGGGGGGGGGGTGTGTGTGAACCTATTTCAATGAATATCTGATAGCACCTAAGCAACCCTGAATACATTGGCAAGTACAGTTGCCATTAAAATATGTTTATTTTTCCCAGTCTATTTATGCTACAAGAACTTGTTAGCATGAGTGAGTAGTTATCTTAAATCTTTAAAGCTGGCTATTTGCAAACTAACCAGAATCTCTAATACAAACACATTTAAGCTTGTTACTTAGACACAGCTCTAATTTTTTTCTTAAGCATTTTTTGAGACTGTCTTACAGTAATTTAACTAAGTAGGTTATTCTAGGAAGTGGGAGTTATTTTGATGAAAGATCTTTTGTAAGCTCCTAATAAGAATTGTGGTTTTTCACTCAGTGTTTTTTTTAAAGAATATGTTGATGTTGATTCAAGTAGCCTTCGTTTGCTATCAAGGAGTAGATAGTACCCTTCCTTAAGCAGTTTGAGCATTAGTAAGGTTTATTTATTTATTTATTTGTATTTGTTGACTGGGAAAAATCCATTTCAGTGGAGGCCTGGGGAGAAAAGCTCCACATTTAAGTTACATAGGTTCATAGTAGGGCTATCTGCCCAAAGGCATTTATAGGCCTAGCCAGAATGTGTTGGCTTTCGCTCCCCCCTTAGATTAGTTCCCTGTGCCTCTTTCCAGCAGAGCCACTGAAGTGATCCCTGGGGTAAACTTTCTGTTTTCCATCCACTCGTCAAGGAAGACTGTTAGCGAGGAGCTCTGCCTAATGTAGCTTGGAATCTTGTTCCAAAGCATGGGAAGTCTCTGTGACAGGAATCTATCCCTCCAGCATGTCCTATTTATTGTTGTGGTGAGGTTTAGATCCCTAGAGTGTGTGAGTTGAGGGGATAAACTTTTCTTTAGGTGGAGCATGTCTATCAGTTCTGGGTTGGACATGGCCTTGTATGTCAGGCAGAGATCACCTCTAAATAGGTGGTATGCAACCGAGTACAGCTGGAGTTTCTTCAGTCGAGCTGCTTAGGGCATCTGTTTGAGGCCTGTGATCCTCTTGGTGAAGTACTTCTGTGGTCTTTCCAGCTGTTGCAGGTGTCTTGTAAGAAACATCCCAAATGGGGGCATTGTACTCTATGATGGGTCTGATGAGCGATGAGTAGAAGGGCACAATGACCTCTTTTGATCTGTATGTGAACCCTTTTGTGATAAGGTGTGCCACATAGAAGGATTTTCTAACCACTTTGGCAATGTGATTATCAAAGGAGAGTTTACTATGTACTTGGGTCTCCAGATCCCTTATTATGTCTTCCGTATTTAGAGGACTACCACCTATGTGGTAGTTTGAGAGTACTTTGTTTTTTCTAAAGGGGATGACTATGCACTTTTTGGCATTTAGCTTGAGGCCATAAATTTGACACCAGGTGTCCGTCTCAGTGAGACCCTTTTGGAGGATGTCTGTGTCAGCCAGAGAGTCAATTATAGCCCCTAGTTTGCAGTTGTCTGCGAACTTGGTCAGCCATAGTCCTTCTGTGCTTGCCTGTTCCTCTGAGAAGTATATGCCGAACAGGAGGGATCCTAGGACTGAGCCCTGGGGAATGCAACTTGTAACCTGTTTAGAGTCAGACCTAGCTCCCGGAACTCTTACCATGTGGGTTCTGTCCGTGAGCCAGTTGGCAACCCATCTTGTGACATAGGGGTTTATGTTCAGGCTGGTGAGCTTGTCTATAATACCAGAATGGGGAATGGTGTCAAAGGCCTTTGCGAGGTCTAGGTAGACTGTGTGTACCACCTTTCCCTCATCTATAGCCTTGGTAACTGTCTCAAAGAAGTCCACCAGGTTTAGAAGGCATGACATGCCCTTAACAAAGCTGAACTGGGTAGTGTCCAGTGTTTGGAGGTTCCCAATGTCTCTGTTAATGAGTTGCATGATGATGTGCTCCATAGCCTTGCAGACCAAGCTAGTCAGGCTTATAGGGCAATACTTCCTGGGGTCTGTTGTGGCTCCACCTTTGTGGAGTGGAATAATTGTTGCTGTGCGCCACTCTATGGGTACGTAACCTGTGGAGACGCTGAGTTTGAACAGTGTGTTTAGGTGAGGGGTTAGTCTGTCTTGTAGCTTGTGTAGGACGCAGCCTGGGACAACGTCCAGTCCCATTGATGCTGTGTTTTTGGCTTTGGAGAGGGCTGTTTTAACCTGAGTGTCTGTGATTTCAGGAGATCTACATTCTTCTGGTATGGTTATGGGCTGTTTTGGGGGTGAGAGGGGGGGTGAAGTTTGCACTGAACCTGTCTGCCAGGATGTTGGCAATATTGGTCGGTTCAGTGTATGTTGTACCATTCTGCACTAATTCCGAGCATTGCCACTTAGATTCTTGACATAGCTAAAGAATGCCTTGTGGTTATCTTTGAAGTCCTTGGCAATTTTTCTTTCGAAACTCACCTTGGATGATTTTATGAAGGATCGTAGTTTCTTGCTGATACTGATCAGGGATGTCTTACCTTCTTGGGATTTTACTCTTTTCTGTACTAGTTTCCTCCTTTTATTGTATAGCTTGTTTATGGCAGGAGTCCACCAGACCGGTTTCCTTTGCTTGGAGGGGTGAGTCTTGGTTTTGCTTGGAATAGCACGATCCATGCATTCTTGTAGGTGCCCGTAGAATGCATTAGTAAAGGATTTTGCAGCTTGGACAATGTTATCCTTTAGCATGGGAGCTTTGAAACTTTCCACCTCGGTCTAAAGTAACGGGAAGTTTGCTTTTGAAAAGTTTTTCACTGTGGTTTCCTTGTCTGGGGGTAGGGGTGGAATGTGGATATCCAAAGTGATTTGTTTATGGTCAGATCTAACCAGTGAGGGGTTGACCTCTGGTGTGGAGCACCGGTCACCCATGTTGGTGATGACCAGGTCCAATATGTTGTCACCTCTGGTGGGAGTGTTGACCAGTTGATCCAGGGTGTTTGAGTTTATAAATTCTAGGAAATGTTGGGAAAGGGAGTTAGTACTTGAGTAGTTCTCCCAATTAATGTTTGGGTAATTGAAATCACCCAATATTAGGGTGTTTGGTAGGACCTTTATATTTCCCAGTGTTTCCAGAAATATAGAATGGGGGTCCTGGGACATGATGGGTAATCTGTAGCAAGCTACAATTTGAATTGCAGTTTTGCCCATTGTTAGTTGCACATAGATGATTTCTGAAGCATCGTGCTGTGCCACTAACCTGGTGGTGTGGGTATCCTTGATGAATATGGATACGCCCCTGCCTTTTGTATTTCGGTCCGGGTTCTGTGGCTGAAATGTATGGTATGAGTTGTAGCCTGGTAGTGCTGGGGTGCTCTCTGGAGCCTTAAACCAGGTTTCAGTTACTGCACATATATCGATTTTCTCCATACTGAGGAGTGCCTTGAGTGCATGCATTTTGGGGTTTAGACTTCTGGCATTGAGTAGCATTACCCTCTGTTTTTTGTTACTTGTGCTATTTATGGCGGTGGGTTTGTCTTTTATGCCTTGTCTAAAAAACGCACTATGGGGGTGGCAAGAGCCTTGGCCAGTATTCGAAAGCCTAAGGGTGACAGGTGCAAGCCGTCTCTAGTGAAGCAGCGTGGCTTGTCGAGCATGTCATCCCAGGCAGACAGACACTGGATCCCCTTTGAATGACACCAGAAATGTAGCCAATTGTTGAAATTGATAATTTTTTCTTTATACTGTGGTATCATTCTTGGTGAGGGCAGGATGCTACTCAGGGTCAGGGTCATACCGCCTGGGCTACAAGATCAGAGAGCTCTTCCATGTCTCTTTTCATGTAGTCCAGGTAGGTACAGCTCAGGTCATTTACACCCACATGGACAATGACAGAGTCATATTTGTACTTCTTCTGGAGTGACCTGAGTGCTTGTGTTATGTGGCGGATCCTTGCACCTGACAGGCAGCTAACAGTAACCTTCTCCTTATTCAGCCTAGTGAGTGGGACGTCAGTGTGCCTGACTATAGAATTACCTATTACTAGTATGTTGGATATGTTATTTTGCCTTAACAGCTGTGATTGCATGGCACACTGGTTTTGTGAAGTATGTGTTTCATGATTTGTGTTGGGGGGGTGGAGGTTGCTTGGATGTCTGCTTCGGAGGTCTCTGTTGCTTTTGCAGATTTTTATTGAGAGCCTCCGAATATGTTTTCATCTATTTATGTGTGTTTTTTGCCAGTGCTGGTTTAATGGGTCTATGTGAGACTGGTGGTGTGATGCAAGTATTTCCCTTCTCCTCTTGACTGTCTGATCCAACCTTGGGATGAGAGAGCTTAGCCTCCAGTTTGGCTGTATAATTGCATCTCTCACATGCATTAGTGTTTGATGGTAGGAGGAGAGGGTTGTCTGTGTACATGAGGCAGTTGTAACATTGCCTCAAAATGCCCAGATTCACCAGTTGGACTGGAGAGTATGTCTGAAACTGCCCTTTGGACATGCCTGGATAGGTACAGAGAACTGTTTTACTGAATGGCTGGTAAGGTTGAATAGAGAGCCTTGTCCTTCTGTACAGTACAGGAGGGTCTAGTGCTAGGGTTTATAAGTGCTTGCTATGAGTTTTGAGCAAGTGCTGGGCTAAGAAATGAATGGCTTGAGTGCTTAAGCTGAAAGTTTGTCTAGTTCCAAGGGAAAAATTGAAGAGGAGACTTTGTGAAGCTGGGAATAGTTATACCCTAGCTAACTGGCGCTGCCTGGCGTACAAAACCGGGCAAATGCGGTATTTACAGCAGGGAAATGAAAGAGATAGAAATTAGCCCAAAATGGCCAATAAACTACTAATTTCTGGCCTGAAACCACTCCTCCAGGGACAGATAGGCGGCTCAAAGCTCCCCTATCTCACAGGTGAACAGAGAAACTTCCTTCTATCCAGGTAAGGTATGGGCAAACACAGAGATTTGTAACACAGCCCTGAATTCAGCACTTAACCTGAAAACTGGACTATACTAGCTTAGAAAGGTGGGAAACAAGTATTTTATTTTTTTTTTCAGAAAATAAAGCAGATACAATCAAAAAAACTCTTTAAATGCACAGAAAATGATACTTATTGTTATATATCTCAGATCAGAGTTATAGTCAATGCCACTAGTAATAAAGTAGGAAGAAACACAAATACAGTAAAAGCAGATGAATAGAATGCAATTGTTTATATATATATATATATATATATATATATATATATATATATATAAAACAATAGAAAACGAACAACTGATTTAAATAAGTTACCCAACTAACCAGAAAAAAGCTCAAAACTGAGCCATGATGTGTATGTATGACATACATTTATAATTGCAGGGTAAAAACATCTATACATGAGCATATTATATGATGTTAAGATATTTTAAATATTTCTTACCTGAGCATAGCATTTTAACACAAAAAAACAAGAGACAAATTAACATAAATCATCTAATTATTGAATAGAAAAATAACATTCAATAACAATTAATGATGGTTGCAGGGAAAACATCAAAATTGGTGTTTTTGAGTTTAGTAATAATTTACACACAGACAAGTAGAATATAACTTATAAATAATAAGACAGACATGAAAGGAAAAGTTATGGAAATATGCAGGAAGAAAAATGGACAGAGCAGGAATTGTAGTTAGTTGTGGGGTGTGAGAGAAGAAAAAGTAAGAGTTTATGAAATAGGGACAAAAAGACTGGGATGCAAAGTGGCTATAAGAGTGGAGAAAAGTAATTTGAGTAAAGCTAGCCAGGATAGCAGGAAGAACAGAGATATCTTTGGCATAAGTGCTGTCTAAGTAAACTTTTGAGACTATTTAAGTTTTCTCTCTGTTTTAACTGTATGGGGATTTCATTCCAGTGTTTTGATGCATAGTGACAGTAGAGAGGGCCTTCAGCAATTGGTACAAAGTAAAGTTTTATTGCCAAAGCAAAGGTCTCTAGTGGGTATGTAGTACAATAGAGTATTTTGTAGAGCTAGACATTTGTCTGGAGAATACAATAGATTGTGGGCAAGATTAGTTGTGAGTATGTCAACTGGTTTGGGAGTTCAAGCCATTTTAATTGTTTGTATCCAAAGCAGTGTCGTGTTTATGAGGTTGGCTGCAAATTTAGCTATTTTATAGTAGCAGGAGGCTAGTAAATTTTTTATACATAGTGCTCATAGGTTCATAAGTTCATAGGTAGGCACTAGGCTATTGGCCCTAGGGCCTATATAAGCCTAGCCAGAAAGGTACCCTGGCTTTCACCACCCAAGAAAATTATTTTCCTGTACCCCTGTTGAGGACAGCCACAGAGGTGATCCCCAGGGTGAATTTCCTATTTCCCATCCAATCATCAAGATTTTTCTTGAAGAGTGCTAATGAGGAGCTTTGTTTGATAAAGATAGATATGCGTACGTTCTATTTGTGGCATTAAAACTTCTTGAAGAAGCGTCGAGTGTTCTTTTTGGCTGATTGCACTCTGCTTACAGTTTTTTGGTTTTCTTGAGTGCTTTCCACTTTTTTTCTCTGATAAAGATAGATAGTTTGTTCCAGAGTATGGGAAATCTCTGCAACAGGAATCTATCCCTCCAGCATGTCCTGTTTATTGTGGTGACAAGGTTTAGGTCCCTAGAGTGTGTAGCTTGGACAGATTGGGATTTCTTTAAGTGGAGCATGTCCCAACAGTTCTGGGTTTGATATAGCTTTGTATGTTAGGCAGAGATCGCCTCTGAGTAGGCTATATGTGATGAAGTAAAGCTGGAGTTTTTTGAGACGGTCTGCATAGGGCATCTCTTTGATGCTGGTAATCCTCTTTGTGAGGTATTTCTGTGGCCTTTCCAGTTGTTGTAGATGTCTTGTGAGGTACATACCAAAAGATGCGTTGTACTCTATAATGAGTCTAATGAGTGATGAGTAGAGGGGAACAATGACCTCTTTTTTCCTGGATGAAAAACCTTTTGTGATGAGGTGTGCCATGTAGAAGGATTTCCTGATTACTGTGGCAATGTGATTATAAAAGGAGAGACTACTGTCCACCTGTGTCCCAAGGTCTCTTATCACACTTTCAGTGTGAGGTGGACTACCACCTTTGTGTTAGCTCATGGGTACAGAGTTTTTACCAAAGGGGATGACAATGCATGTTTTGGCATTGAGCTTGAGGCCATGGCTTTGTCACCTGTCATCTGTCTCAGTGAGGCCCTTTTGTAGGATGTCCACATCATTAGGAGTTTCGATTATGGCTCCTAGTTTGCAGTAATTTGTGAACTTCATTAGCAAAGACCTTCTGTGTTAGCCTGCACTTCAGAAAAGTAGACACCAAACAGGAGCGGACCCAGGACTGAACACTGTGGTACTTCACTTGTCACTGGTTTGAAGTTGGATTTGGAGTCTGCTACTTTCACACTGTGGGTGCTCTCAGTGAGCCAGTTGGCAACCCATCTTGTGACATAGGGATTTATACCTAGTTTAGTGAGTTTATCTTTAATTCCAGAGTGGGGGATGGTGTCAAAAGCCTTGGTGAGATCTAGATAGGCTGTATGAACCACCTTACCCTCGTCTACGGCTTTGGTGACTGCTTCAAAGACGTCTATCAGGTTTAGGAGACAACATCTGCCTTTTACAAACCCGAACTGGGTGGGGTCCAGAGTTTGAGATTGCCAATGTCTTTGTTTATAAGTTGCATGATGATACATTCCATGGCCTTACAGACCACGCTTCTTAGGCTAATGGGTCTGTAGTTCCTAGGGTCTGTGGTGGCTCCCCCTTTGTGGAGTGGGATAACCATCACTGTGCGCCATTCAGTGGGCACAAAGCCTGAGGTGAGGCTATGATTGAACATGGTGCTTAGGTAGGGTGCCAGTTCATTCTGTAGTTCATGTAGAATGCAGCCTGGGATGTTATCAGGTCCCATGGATGCTGTGTTCTTGGCTTTGCAGAGTGTGGTTTTTACCTGTGCAGCCACAATTACAGGAACTTTACATTCTTCCGGTATAGAGATGGGCCCTTTAGGGGGTGAGAGAGGGGTAAAGTTATCACTGAACCTATCTGCCAGGATGTTGGCAATATCAGTTGGTTTTGTATATTTAGTACCATTGTGCTGTAACTCAGAGCAGATCTTAGTGTTGCCATTGAGATTCTTGACATAGCTATAGAATGCTTTGTGGTTGTCTTTAGAATCAGTGGTGATTTGTTTTCATAACTAGCTTTGGAGTATTTTATGAGGGATCTCAGCTTCTTGCTTAGGTTGACCAGGGAGTTCGTCCAATCATGTGATTTTACTCTTTTTTGCAACAGTTTCTTTATTCTCTTGTAGAGTTTGTTTATGGCAGGGGACCACCAGATTGGCTTTCTTTTTTTGGAGGATAGCATTTTGGTTCTGTCAGGGATAGCACGATCCATGCACTTGTGTAAATGCTTATAAAGTGCATTTTTGTAGGATTCAGCAGTTGTACCTCTATTGTCCATCTGCATGGGTGTTGTGAAGTTTGCCACTTCTGTCTTAAGAAGCATGAAGTTGGCTTTGGAGAAATTTTTTATGGTGGTTTCCCCAATGGGGGGTGGGGGCGGGATGTGGATGTCTAGAGTGATTGGCTTGTATTTGGATCTGACCAATGAGGAATTGATCTCAAATGTGGAACACTGGTCATCCATGTTGGTAATGACCAGGTCTAGGATATTGCTGCCCTCGGTGGGGGTGTGGATAAGTTGATCCAAGGCACTGGAATTTATGAATTCCAGAAAAGATTGAGCAAAAGAGTTGGTACATGAGCAGTTTTCCCAGTTAATGGTGGGGTAGTTGAAATCACCCATTATGAGGGTGTTTGGTTTTACCCTAATATTTTTCAGTGTATCAAGAAATGAGGAGTGGGAATTCTGGGGCATGGTGGGGGATCTGTGGCAAGTTGCAATTTGGATTCTGGTCTTTCCCAAAGTTAGTTGCACTTGGATAATCTTGGATGCATTATGCTGAGCAACTAACCTGGAGGTGTGGATAGCCTTAATGAATATGGACACCCCCTCCACCTTTAGTGTTTCGGTCCAGGTTAGGTGGCCGAAAGGTGTGGTATGAATTATAGCCTGGTAATGCAGGGGTGCTCTCTGGAGCCTTGAACCAGGTCTCTGTCGCTGCACAGATGTCAATGTTCTCCATTTTAAGGAATGCCTCGAGTGAATGCATTTTGAGGTTTAGACTTCTAGCATTGAGTAGCATTACCCTCAGATTTTGCTTGCATGTAGCTGTTACAGTGGTGAATTTGTTATTTGAACCTTGCCTAAGAAAGGCACTATAGGGGTGGCAAGAGCCTTCGCCAGAATTCAGAATCCCAAGGGCGACAGATGCAGGCCATCTCTGGCAAAGCATCGTAGTCTTTTGATCATGTAATCCCAGGCAGACAGATACTGGATCCCCTTAGAATAACACCAGAAGCTTAGCCAATTGTTGAAGTCAATCATTTTGTCCTTGTACTGTGGTATCATTCTGGGTGATGGCAGGATGCTACTCAGGGCTAGGGTCATACCTGCCTGGGTTACAAGATTGGAGAGCTCCTCCATGTCTCTTTTCATGTAGTCCAGGGAGGTACGTCTCAGGTCATTCACACCAACATGGACAATGACAGAGTCACATTTGTACTTATGGAGTAACCTGAGTATGTGCGTTATGTGGTGGGTCCTGGCACCCGACAGGCAGCTGACAGTAACTTTCTCCTTGTTTAGCCTGGTGAGTGGAACATCAGTGTGCCTGACTATAGAGTCACCTATGACTAGAGTGTTGGGTACGTTGTTATGCCTTATGGGCTGTGGTTGAGTGGCACACTGAGTTTGTTGGCTATGTGTCATTTGGGTTGTGTTGGGGGGTGGAGGTTGCTTGCGTTTCTGCTTTGGCGGTCTCTGTTGCTTGAGCAGATTTTTATTGAGAGCCTCCACAACTGTAGGTGTTTATTTTATGTTTATATGTGTCTGTTTTAATGGTGTAGGTTCTGAGGGACTATGTGATGAGTGTGGTGTCGTGCAAGTGTTCACCTTCTCCTCTTTACTGTCTAGTCCAGTCTTGGGTGAAGAGAGCTTTGCTTCTAGTTTGGCTATATAAGTGCATCTCTCACAGGTTGTAATGTTGGGTGGTAGGAGGAGAGGGTTGTCTGTGTACATGAGGCAATTGCTGCATTGCCCCAAGATTCCCAGATTAATCAGGTAGACAGGAGAAAACACCAGGAGCTGACCCTTAGACATGCCTAGATAGGTGTTTATTTATTAAGTTCTAAAAACTGTTTTCATCAAGACAAGTGAGGAAAGTTGAGTGCTGTAATAATTTATAACTTATTTAGTGCTTACAATGAGTTCTGAACTCAAAGGAACAGATTTGAGTGCTAAAACTAAAAAACTGGATAGTTTTAAGGGAAAATTTAAAGAGCAGACTTTATGGTGCTGGGAATAGTTTAACCCTAGCTAAGCGGCAATGCATAAAGTGTTTTTTTTATATATAACAGTAGCAAATGAGCAAACTGATTTAAACAAATTAACCAATTAACCAATAATAAGCTAAAAACTGAGCCTTGTTCCAGCAATTTTCAATCAGACAAGTTCTAACTGCACACTCCTGCAACTAGGGTGTAGGGGAACCTTCTCCAAAAAAGATGGTCTGGATTAGTGCTCAAGTTGTACAACCAAAGCTAGATTCAGCAAGTCTGAATTTAGTCTATGCTACAGCAAACAAAGTGTACCAGTTTCAGAAAAAAACAGTTCAAATAAGCAGGCACAATAAGTCTTTAACCAGAAACTCCCATCTCAGAAGGACAGAATCTACCCTCTCCTCCCACAAGAGTGCAGACTGTTTAGAATAACAGACACTAAGCCTTCAGTCAGCAACTCCCAACTTAGAAGGATGTAAGCTACCTGTCCTGCCACAACAGTGCAGACCACAAACCTTCTTAATGTAAAACAACTGGTCTGAAGCTCAAGTGCTTCAACCAAAGGCTTAAAATAACAGTTACAATTTACTCAGGCTACTAAAAAGCAGTAATAAATGCAATTAAGTACTTTTAAGAACAAGCCGCGAAAGCAAACTAAAGTAATAAAGTAGGAAGAAACACAAATACAGTAAAAACAGATGAATAAAGTGCAATTTTTTATATAACAATAGAAAACAAGCGAACTGATTTAAACAAATTACCCAGTTAACCAGTAAAAAAGCTCAAAAATGAGCCCTGTTCCAGCAGTCTTCAATCAGATAAGTTCTAACTGCACACTCCTGCCACTAGGGTGCAGGGGAACCTTCTCCAAAAAGATGGCCTGGATTAGTGCTTACGTTATACAAACAAAGCTAGAGTCAGGATGTCTGAATCTAGTCAATGCTACAGTAAACAAGGTGCACCAATTTCAGAAAAAAAATAGTTCAAATAAGCAGGCACAATAAGCCTTTAACCTGAAATTCCCAGCTCAGAAGGGCAGAATCTAGCCTCTCCTCCAACAAATGTACAAACCACAAACCTTCCTAATGAAAAATAGCTGGCCTGAAGCCCAAGTGCTTTAACCAGAACCAATACACTTTTAGAACAACAGATACTGACCCTTCAATCAGCAATTCCCAACTTAGAAGAATGTAAGCTACCTGTCCTGCTACAACAGTGCAAACCACAAACCTTCTTTATGTAAAACAACTGGTCTAGAGCCCAAGTGCTTAAACCAAAAGGCTTAGAATAACAGTTACAATTTAATCAGGCTACTACCAAGCAGTAATAAATGGAGCAGAATAAATACAATTGAGTACTTTTAAGAAGATGCAAAAGCAAAATAAAGTGCATTTTTTTTAAGTAAAGTACAAGGAGAGAGGAAGAAGGAGCAGAAGATCAAATTTACAGTAGGGGCAGGCAACTGCAAATCCACCAACTATAACAACGCCACAAGAATAGGGTGGGGGAGGTGAAAAACAGTTTCAGGGCAGATGAGAAACAGAAAACAATGCCAGCAAATATAGAAAACAATTCAGTCAGGCAAAATTAAGACAACGCAGAACTCTAAAAAGTTAAAATGCCAATAAATTTACTTATCAATCAGCGATATATTTCCAGATTGTTTGAGAATTACACACCAGCCAGACACCAGGATTTTCCAACAGTGTATGCCTATTTGTAAAAATAGGGGAAGCATATAATAAAGAATAGGGGAAGCATATAACAGAGAAGGAAAGCAGTATGTTGCTGCTAAGGTAATCCTTGCTTGATCTGTCAGGTAGTGTTTGGCCCTATAGAGGGAGTCGAGTTTTTAGTGAGCTTTCTTGACGGAATGAAGTATGTGGTCATCATATTTGCAACTGTTATCAAGTTAGAAATTTTTAGCCCTATTTCAATGTCAGTGAAAGATTTTAGAGTGATTTCTTGTAATTTTTTTATGGATGGGGCAGAGCAGGTAAGAGATGAATGATGACACATCTTACAAGAGTGGTAAGTGTTGTAGTGGTATGAAGCTTATTTATGAAAATATTAAATAGAAGGAGGCTGAGTATTGACCCTTGGGGAACACCAACAGAGACTGGTTTGAAATGCTGAAAGGTTTTGTTGCCATTTAGTTGCCTGCTGATGATTGCATAAATAACTGAAAACAGGAGAGGGAGAGGTAAGTGAGACCCAGTGTTGCAAGTTTGAAGAGGAGCTTTTGGCGGAATACCGTCTCAAATGCTTAGAGGTAGCAAATGCCTCGACCTGGTCATTACTAACATGGGCGACAGTTGCTCTACACCAATAGTCAACTCCTCCCTGGTTAGATCATCTTGGAAAACCACATACCTTCCAACCTCCCCCCCCCACCCCCCAAAGGTAGCCACCATGAAAAACTTCTCTAGAGCTAACTTTCAGCTCCTAAAAACATAGGTGGCTAACTTTACAGCACCCATGCAAACGGAGAATAGTTGCATGACCACTAAATCATTTACCAATGCACTGTACAAACATGTACACAAATGCATGGATCTCGCCATAGCCAGTACAACCAAGACGCTCTCCACCAAAAGAAAGAAGCCAACAGAAGAAGGAAACTGATGCAGTCCTAAGACGGGAAAAACTCCCTTATCAGCCTCAACAAAAAGTTGAGATCCCTCATAAAATCCTCTAAAGCTAGCTATGAAAACAGAATTGCAGCAAATAGTAAAGACAACCACAAGGCCTTCTATAGTTATGTAAAGAATCTGTATGGCAATACCCGAATTTGCTCTGAGCTAATGCACAATGGTACCTCCTATATTGAGCCAACAGATATTGCCAATATACTAGCCAACAGATTCAGTGCTAACTTTACCCCTCTCTCCCCCCACAAATGACCAATCATAATACCATTAGATTGCCAGGCACCCAGTTTTACTGCTGCACAGGTTAAAACAACACTGTCCAAGGCCAAGAATACAGGTTCTATGGGACCTGACAATATCCCTGGCTGCATTCTACATGCTTGGGATGACATGGTCGACAGACCACGATGCTTTGCCACAGATAGCCCGCACCTGTTGCCCCTGGGATTCTGGATACTGGCTAAGGCTCTTGCCACCCCTATAGTGCCTTTTTAGGCAAGGTTCAAATGACAAATTCACCACTGTAATAGGAACAGGCAAGCAAAAACTGAGGGTAATGCTACTCAATGCTAGAAGTCTAAATCTCAAAATGCACTCACTCGAGGCACTCCTTAAAGTGGAGAACATTGATATCTGTGCAGTGACTGAGACCTGGTTCAAGGCTCCAGAGAGCACCCCTGCACTACCAGGCTAAAACTCATACCACACTTTTCGGCCTTGTAACCTGGACCGAAACACCAAAGGTGGAGGTGTGTCCATATTCATTAAGGATATCCACACCTCCAAGTTAGTTGCTCAGCATAATGCATCCGACATTATCCAAGTGCAACTAACTCTGGGCAAAACTGCAATTCAAATTGTAGCTTGCTACAGATCCCCCACCATGCCCCAGAATTCCCACTCCTCTTTTCTTGATGTACTGGAAAATATTAGGGTTCAACCAAACACCCTAATAATGGGCGACTTCAACTACCCCACCATTAACTGGGAAAACTACTCATGTACCAACTCCTTAGTTCAACCCTTTATGGAATTCATAAACTCCAGTGCCCTGGATCAACTTATCCACACACCCACCAGGAGCAACAATATCCTAGACCTAGTCATTACCAACATGAGCAACCGGTGTTCCACAACTGAAGTCAACTCCTTGTTGGTCCGATCTGACCATAAGCTAATCACCCTTGATATCCACATCCCACCCCCCATTAAGGAAACCATGGTAAAAAATTTCTCCAAAGCCAACTTCATGCTTCTTAAGGCAGAAGTGGTGAACTTCATGACACACATGCAGATGGACAATACAGTTGCAACTGCTGAATCCTACACAAAAGCACTCTATAAGCACTTACATGAGTGCATGGATCATGCTATCCCAAACAGAACCAAGATGCTATCCTCAAAAAAAGGAAGCCAATCTGGTGGTCCCCTGCCATAAACAAACTGTACCACAGAAGGAAGAAACTGTTGCAAAATAGAGTAAAATCCCATGAGTGGAGGAGATCCCTTAAAAGATCCTCCAAAGCTAGCTATGAAAACAAAATCACCACTAATTCTAAGGACAACCACAAAGCATTCTATAGCTATGTCAAGAATCTCTATGGCAACACCCAGATCTACTGTGAGTTACAGCACAACAGCATGAAAATTGCAGAACCAACTGATATTGCCAACATCCTGGCAGATATGTTCACTGCTAACTTTACCCCCCCTCACCCCCTAAAGGGCCCATATCTGTACAGGAAGAATGCAGAGTCCCTGTAATCACAACTACGCAGGTAAAAGCTGCACTCTCTAAAGCCTAAAACACAGCATCCATGGGACCAGACAACATCCCAGGCTGCATTTTACATGAACTTCAGAACGAACTGGCTCCCCACTTAAGCACCATGTTCAATAATAGCCTTGCATCACGCTTTGTCCCCACTGAATGGCACACAGCAACAGTTATCCCACTCCACAAAGGGGAAGCCACCACTGATCCCGGGAATTATCGACCTATTAGCTTGATGAGCCTGGTCTGCAAGGCCATGGAATGTATCACCATGGAACTCATAAACAAAGACATCGGCAACCTCAAAACTCTGAATCACACCCAGTTTGGGTTTGTGAAAGGCAGATCATGCCTCCTGAACCTGATCAACTTCTTTGAGGCAGTCTCCAAAGCCGTAGATGAGGGTAAGGTGGTTCACACAGCCTATCGTGATCTTGCCAAGGCTTTCGACACCATCCCCTATTCTGGAATTATGGCTAAACTCACTAAACTAGGTATAAATCCCAACATCACAAGATGGGTTGCCAAATGGCTCACTGACAGAACCCACACTGTAAAAGTTGCAGACTCCAAATCTGACCTCAAACCAGTGACAAGTGGAGTACCACAGGGTTCAGTCCTGGGACCTCTTCTATTTGGCATCTACTTCTCTGAAGTACAGGCTAACACAGAAGGCCTCTGGCTAATGAAGTTCGCAGATGACTGCAAACTAGGAGCCATAGTCAAGTCCCCAAATGATGTGGGCATCCTACAGAAGGGCCTCACTGTGACAGATGCCTGGTGTCAGAGTCATGGCCTCAAGCTCAATGCCAAAAAGTGCAGTGCCATCCCCTTTAGAAAAACTCTGTACCCATGAACTACCACACAGGCAGCAATCTACTTAACACCGAATGTGTAATAAGAGACCTTGGGACCCAGGTGGACAGTAGTCTCTCCTTTGATAGTCACATCACCACAGTAGTCAGGAAGTCCTTCTACATGGCACAACTCATCATAAACGGGTTCTCATCCAGGAGAAAAGAGGTTATTGTTCCCTTCTGCTCGACACTCATTAGACCCATTATAGAGTACAACGCCCCTTTTGGAGTGTACCTCACAAGACATCTACAGCAGCTGGAAAGACCACAGAAGTACCTTACAAAGAGGATTACTGGCCTCAAGCAAATGCCCTACACTGACCGTCTCAAAAAATTCAGCTTTACTCTGTAGCATATCGCCTACTCCAAGGTGATCTCTGCCTAACATATAAAGCTATGTCAAACCCAGAGCTGTTGGACATGCTACACCTAAAGAAATCTCAATCCCTCCGAGCTACATGCTCTAGGGACCTAAACCTTGTCACCACAATAAACAGGACATGCTGGAGGGATATATTCCTGTCCCAGAGACTTCCCATACTCTGGAACAGGCTACCCATCTATGTCAAGCAAAGTTCTTCATTAGCACTCTTCAAGAAAAATCTTGATGAGTGGATGGGAAATAGGAAATATACCCTGGGGATCACTTCTCTGTCTCTGCTCAACAGTGGCACAGGAAAATAACTTTCTTGGGTGGCGTAAGCCAGGGAACCTTGTTGGCTAGGCTTACATAGGCCCTTGGGCCGATAGCCTGGTACCTACCTATGAACCTATGAACCTATGAACTACAGAGTGAACTGACACCTCACCTGTGTGCCCTGCTCAATCACAGCCTCACCTCAGGCTTTGTCCGTACTAAATGGCTCACTGCTATAGTCATCCCTCTCTACAAAGGAGGAGCAACTACAGACCCTGGGAACTATTGCCCCATTAGCCTGATGAGTCTGATATGCAAAGCTATGGAACACATCATCATGGACCTAATAAATAAGGATATAGGGAATCTCCAAACTCTGGATATCACACAGTTTGGTTTTGTGAAGGGTAGATCATGTCTGCTCAACTTGGTTGACTTCTTTGAGTCAGTCACCAGAGCTGTGGATGAAGGCAAGGTGGTTCATACAGCCTACCTTGATTTGGCCAAGCCCTTTGATACCATTCCCCACTCAGTAATCATAGAAAAATTCACTAACCTAGGCATCAATCCCTAATCACTATGTTTGTTACAAATTGGCTCACAGATAGAACCCACAGTGTGAAAGTAGCTGACTCCAAGTCAGACTGCCAACTAGTCATGAGTAGAGTCGCACATGGTTCGGTCCTGGGTCCTCTCCTTTTTGGTATCTACTTCTCTGAAGTCCAGGCCAACACGAAGGGACTCTGGCTGACAAACTTCACAGACGATTCTAAGTTGGGAGCTATTATTAACTCCCCAAGTGATGTTGACATCCTACAGAATGGCCTCACTGAGACCATTTACTGGTGTCAGAACCATGGCCTTAAGCTCAATGCCAAAAAATGTGTCTTCATCCCCTTTGGAAAAACCCCAGTCCTCATGAATTACCACATTGATGGTATTCCACTAAACACAGAAGGCATTGTAAGAGATTTGGGAATACAGGTTGACAGCAATCTCTCTTTTGACCACCATATTGCCACTGTGGTCAGAAAGTCCTTCTATGTGGCACATCTCATTACTAAAGGTTTTGCATCCAGGAAGAAAGAAGTCATTGTCTCCCTCTACTCTTCTCTCATGAGGCCAATCATCAAGAACAATGCCCCATTTGGCATGTACCTCACTAGACACCTGCATCAACTGGAGAGGCCGCAAAAGTATCTCACAAAGAGGATCCTAGGCCTTAAACACTTGTCCTGTATGGACAGACTCAAAAAACTCCAACTATTTTTCTGTCTCATATCACCTACTTAGAGGCAATCTCTGCTTGACTTACAAAGCCATTTCTGACCAGCTCTGTTGGAAATGCTACATCTAAAGAAATCCCAATGCCTCCACACCACATGCTCCTGAGACCTCAACCTCATTACCACAATCAACAGAACGTTCTGGAGAGACAGGTTCATGAGTCAGAGACTGCCCATGCTATGGAATAGACTTCCCATACATGTCAAGCAGAGCACCTTGCTGACTCTCTTCAAGAGAAATCTTGATAAGTGGATGGGAAATAGAAAGCTCACCCCGGGGATAATGCCAGTGGATGTACTTAACAGAGGCACTGGGAACTAAGGTCAGGTGGCACGATGCCAGGGTAATCCTATGGCTAGGCTTGTAAAGGCCCCAGGGCCATTAGCCTACTACACATCTATGAACCTATGAAAGGAAAAGTGAAGAAATAAGGTTCTCCTCATTTCTGCATTGGGTTATTATGTTGGTGAAATTGAGGAGTGCAGTAGTAGAACTGTGACTGGGCATGTAACTGTGCTGGCTGTTGAAGAGGAGACCGTGTTTGTTTATATGTTTCATATGCTGAGAGCGAATACATTTTTTTGAGTATTTTAGAGAGGGATGATAGAATAGTAATAGGCCTATAATTTAACTCTGTTGCAGTACCTCCTTTGTGAAGGGGTATAATAATGGATTTTTTTCCAAATGGATCAGACACAGTTTTCAGTATCTGACCTGTTGATTAGAATGGAGACAGGGAAGGCTACTGCTTCTGGATCTATTTTGAGGAACTCAGTGGCAAGGTTATTGGCAGCTAAGGATACTGCTTTTTACTTGGCTAGTAATTTTTTTATGGTTGATATTGGACTGAGGTGAAAATTAAATGACTGTATGTTGATTTCTAGGATAGATAGAAGTTGGAGGGGTGAAGTGAAGTGGTCATTGATTAGTGATGAAAGTGACTGGATAATTTCAGTGCTGAACTGAGTGGCAATGGACTCTTTGTTGTTTGAAGTAGAAGAACATGGTGTAGTGGTATGGCAAAAATGTAAGTTTATTTTGAGAGGATCAAAAACGCTTGGGGTTGTTTTGGTGCTTTTTTTTTTGGGGGGGGGTTACTTTAGTATGATTTTTTTGTCAGATTTGACGAGAATCTTGGTACAGTTTCTGATGTATCTAAAATTTTGGTAGGTATGTTGTGTTTTATTCTTATACCATTCTTTCCACTCTTTATCTCTTTGCAGGATGAGCTGTTTGTTCTCTTTTGTCAGCCATGGTGCTGTGTTAGTTTTTTTTGGGTGAACTATGTTGTTGTCTGATTACATAGGATGGGAGATGGTCACTTATAGTATCTGGTAACAACCACAAGGTTTTATGTTATGGGGTTTGTTTGTCAACATCCAGTCCAGTGCCTGTTAGTGCTTTTGTTGATACTGTTGATGTAGCTGATGGGTTGGGTGAAGCCAAATAGGTTAGTAGAGTCCTTGGGGTTACTGTTGTTTATGGATTGCCAGTAATTATTTAGGTAACCTAAGATGACGATTTCCTGGGGGATGTTGTCAGATATCCATTACAGGCTGTCTTTGGCTGTGGTAATGGTGTTTCTTGGTGGGATGTATACTGCTGAAATAAATATAGATTTCTTTTTGTTGATTTTGAGGTATGCAAACAGAAATTCATTATTATTCCATTCTGGGAAATTTGAGTAGGCTTGAGTTATTTCTAAGTTGTTTTTATAAATAATACCAATACCATCTGCTCTTTTAAGATTTGTGTCCATTCTGAGTATGTTATAACCTGGGAGAATAATTTCACTGTCAGTTATTTCTTGTTTTAACCAGGTTTCAGTGACAATTTGAATGTCACTAGAAATAGAATTAGAAAATGTAGTCATGCATGGATATCATGAATTTTGCTGCAGGTGCTTCTGAGGTTAATGTTGAAAATAATTTTAATTTAATGTAATTTATTTATTTGTTAACTGGGAAAGTCTGACTTGGAACGAGCCAATTTTCAGCGGAGGCCCGGGGAGAAATGCTCCAGATGCATTCGTTTCATTAACTGATGGGAAAATTGTATTTGGGAACATTGGAGAGTAATGGGTTGGCCATGGTGGGTAGTTGATGTGTGGGTCCATGGTTAGAGTGAATATCTCCACTAAGTTTCAGGATGGAGGTGAGGTGATTAGTGTTATGGAGCCAATTGTATTTGTATCTGACTTTTAGTACTGCTGATAGTGCTACTCTTAACTTTAATGTATCTATAAGAGAATAAATCTAAACAAGAATATTGGTAGAGAGAAGGAAAGATGGACAGGGATAGAAAGAAGGTTTTGTCATGTAGTATATGCATGTTTGTAATGGAGTTGGGATATGATCTGGGAATATTATGCTAGTTAGTGAAGTGAGCCATTGTTGTGATTGTACAAAACAGAAGCAATTGACTTACTGTCGTTGTGAGTTGAGATGGTGAGACTTTAGACGGGGGGGTAGGAGAAGGTGGTTGTTTGGTAAGATGACGGCCGTGTGGTATATTAATGAAAAAATGTTATGAGAAATGGAGGGAAAGAGGTGTGGTAAGGATGAGGAGATATTTGCAGGGTCGTATATTGATAGCTAAGGCTGTGGAGCATAGTTAGGTTGTGTGCAGAAGGCGAGAAGTGAGTAGTGTATAAATGAAGAAAGAGACCAAAATATGTATTGATGCAAAGGATAGTAGTCCAAATTAGTAGCTATAAGTATTTATATGAGTATCTAAAGAAAGGATGCTTTTGTGGTACTGGTATGTGTGTGTGTGTGTGTGTGTGTGTGTGTGTGTGTGTGTGTGTGTGTGTGTGTGTGTGTGTGTGTGTGTGTGTGTGTGTGTGAGTGCATATGTATGTGTTGATAAATGTTATATATAAATATTTGTTTATAGTATAATCTACATGTGTGTGTGTGTGAATGGATGGATACAGGTGTTGGTAAGCAGGAGTGTGTGTAGAAAAAAGTGGGTTGAGAATGTCTGTAAAGAAGAAGTCTGTGGAATGGGCTTCAGCAGGAAATGACAGAGGATAGAACTTGGAAGAGGCTTTTTATTGTATATGTCTTTAAATAGTGGGTAATATGTACTAAATTGTAGGAGAAGTTAAAAGGGAATAAATGTAAGGATCCGGAGGGTGGCTGGGGAATTGGCGGTGGGATGGAAGTGAAGCAGGCAGAGATAAACAATCAAAGTAGCAGGAGACAATCACGCTACGCAGGCAATTTTAGCATATGTAATGGTAAAGAGACCCATTTAAAGACATGTACATTGCTAACTGTGCACTAAAAATGCTTAGTTATTACTTGGGGATATGCTAACTCATTCCTAATTAAATTAACTAACAATAAACCATTAAATAATAAAGTTTAATAAGTAGTTAGATATGGCAGCAGCCTTAAGTTATCTGACTTTCTGTAGAGTTAAGTAGCAATGTTCTCTATTACTAGGTTTGGTAGCTATGTGAATCTCAATACCTTTTCATAGGTTCATAGGTGTTTACTTGACTAATGACCACAAGGGCCTTTTTAAGCCTAGCCATGCATCCCAAATCTCTGACAAGTTTTGGTACCCTTGATAAGTGTAAGCAAGGGACATACCTCTCAACCTGGAAATATTAAAAATCTGGACGAGGCCCATGAAAAATAGGTAAAAATATGTATGCTGATTAACATCATATTTGCATACATAATTACATAACCCTGCCCACTACAATGGAATTGTGGGATACCAACTTTCAAACGCAAACTGAAAAACAGACAACCAAAATATGGCACCAGAGTCCCCCTGCAGCCATTCGAATGTCCCATTGCCTGTCTATTTCACCCCATTTATCATAAACACTGTGTGCATACTGCTTTACTTCTACAATGATTTGGATTTTATTTTTATATTTTATAGCACAATGCACAAACACCAAGACATCTGCTAAACAAAGCTGCTAAACAAAGCAATACTGTCTCCCAATGGAAAGGGACTTGGCATTAAAACTTCTCTGCCATTGAAGCTCACATTCATTGAAACAGCATTGAAACCCACACACCACATCCAAAGAAAATGCATCTGACCAGTGGTGGATAAAGATTACTTTTGGGCTGTTTTAAAATCATTGGCCCCTTGCACACAAAACAAGAAACATGCATGCGTTCTTTGATACACCTTCCTGACTTTATCAAATTATATTCCTTGTATAATACAGCACACTTGTTAGACAGAGATCGCATTTTAAACTTATTGTTTAAACATTTTTCCAGTAGGCAATGAAACAAAATGCATGAACCAATAATGACAAAACTGCCCAATTCAGAACATGTCCATCATGAAAGTCTACTTCCACACCCACACAATAATATTTATATATATATATATATATATATATATATATATATATAAATATATATATCCATTTAATGACAGTAGTGTAAGCCATAGGCATCTTGCATAGCTTTTCTCACTTATTTTCAATCTCATTTTTTTTGGGGGGGGGAGGGCAAACATTTTTGAAAGTTGTTAGAATAAAATTTTGTGTTACCACAATGAATTTCACTGCCAAGTCTTGAACCCAGGGCTTTATGCACTACTGTCAGAGCAACATACCACTATGCCAAATCTACAGTTTCCTGAATGGTAGGAAGACACTTAAATGGCTATCATTTAGTGAATTCTGTTCTCACTTCTTCTCATCATAGCTCTAGCTAGTCTCAACCTCTTAGCACAAAAAAACTTGGACAAAGCCAATAATGGGGAAATACAGCCCCAAAACAGGGACACATTTCAAATACTTATCTTATAAACATAGAAAATTGCTAGAATAATAGGTTTTGTGTTACCATTTAGTTGATGAAGAATATGAACTCGGAAATTCAAATGCCTGTCATTATTTAGTGACTTCAATTCTTCAGTGATTTGCCACAATCCTGAAAACTACAGATTAAAAATATGAGGCTTTAATTCAGAAGTGGTGGTGGCTAGTGAAATTAGGCTCTTTTTACCCTGTATCCAATGTACAGGCTTTGGGCCTGAGTACCTCCGGCCACCAGGTGTATTACATTGTGGGCATTTTCACACACACACACACACACACACACACACACACACACACACACACACACACACACACACACACACACACACACACACACACAAAATGTGTGTGAAAATTAAATCTCAAAGAGTGTGCATGTCAGCTATTTGAGGTAGGGACACAAATCACTGGTATCACATTACCAGTGGAGAGTCTTATTGGGGACCTGGGAAGAAACAGATAGAGACACCCAGACCCTGGCTGAGTATGTGCATTGTGTGCTCTTAAGGGAAATTGTGCTTGATGCAGATCAGTCTGCATCTGGAAATACTGAGTGCATCCATTTGTATTTCAAGTGAATGTCCCTCTCCAGTGTTAGTCATGAGGATTCAGACTCCTTCACTACTGGCCCAGCATGGGGGTATCACACATATTAATCCCACATTCCACTCAATTCAGTTAGCTACATGCATTAATTATTAGTTCAACTGCCTGTTCATTCAAAAGCTGGGCTTTCTTCTGTTGCACTTCATCTCTCCTAACCATCCACTGTTGTGCCAGTTAAGACATAGTAGTTATTTTGCTCACCTTCTCCTGTGATTAATATCTGTCTGATTCAACTCCTCAAAGCTTTTTCAGACCTTGTATTCCTTTATTCAAGTTTTTCTTTCAAATTATAGCCCCATGCCCTGCACAAAATAATAGCCCCATGCCCTGCACATTTTATTCATCTTTTGCTCTTACCTTCTCTTCCATCCTCTCATTATTTTCAGACTGTTCCAGTTCTTGCTCATATTGCAGTTTTTTCACATTATTACTTCTCTGTAGATATACAGGAGACATTCATGAATATTTGTTTATACTGTATAAATGGTACAAGTACCTTGCACGGATGTATGTTATTCAGTACTATTAATGGTTAACAGGTTAGTTCTTAAAAGTCACATCAAAAACACAACTATGTAGTGGAAATTGGTGTAAGGAACCTATGCTAATGTGTGCCATGTAGATAGCATACAGAGTGGCATGTAAATTAGCATTTCACTGGGAAATACCCCATAAACACTTGAGTTACATAAAGCATTGTCATGCACTCACTGGAACAAGAGTCATGCCATAATCTTAGTGTAGGCAGCCCCTTTCATATCCTTTGGCTCGGGTATCTTTTTATTTTGACATTCCTCTGCAGTTGAGGGGTGGCTGCCCATTCTGGCATCTTCTCCTCATGTGGTTCCCCACACTCACACATGCACACACACACACACACACACACACACACACACACACACACACACACACACACACACACACACACACACACACACACACACATACACTTCATCCAGAAATAATCTTTTCCTACCTGAACTTTTCCCGAATGCTGCAGCTGTTGAAATCCCATTTCTTCCTTCCAAAACACACACACACCTTCTTCAGTCAGAAATAATCCTTTCCTACCTGAACTGTTCCCGAATGCTACAGCTGTTGAAATCCCATTCCTTCCAAAACATTACAAACTGGCAGATCTAGCGAGTGAGCTGTTTCTGAAGAACCTGAACTGTTCCCGAATGCTGTTGAAGCCAAAGAGCCGGAATCCATTTGAAAACAGTTCCAAAGCTAATATTTGGGTAAAGCCAAAGAAAGCGCTCATTTGAAAAAAGAGCCAGAATACCTGAACCAGCAGATACAGTAGTTATTCTTACAGCTTGCTCTGCTTCTAAAGTGCTCATTGTTTGAATAACTACTGAGTCTGTTTCTAAAGTGCTAAAGCATTAAAGCACTCACTTGAATAACCTGCTAACCGCTCGCACTCGCAGATCATGGGGAAAGCTGGAAATGTACCCTTGGAGCCCTTGAGCTCAATTCCGACAGGCTGATAGCTCTGACAGAGCTGACATCATCGCACACATGATGATGTCAGCTCAAAATAAAAAAAGAGGGTGGGGATTAAAAATAAAACAAAAACTAAAGTTGGGGAAAAGTCGGAAATGGAGGGGTGCCACTCGGGAATCATGGTACCCCAGTATTTGGACCCCAAAACTTGGTAAAAAATGAGTTATTTTGGATGGTTGGGAGGTATGGGCCAGGAGCTTGGAAGATTTATTTCATTTATTTTTATTTTATTTTATTTAATATTTGTTTACCGGAATGGTCCACTGGGCTGAAAAAAACACTTTTTAGTGGAATCCCTGGGAGAAATTAACATTAAGAAGAACAAACAATAAAGTTAGAATAAAAAAAACAGAATAGGTACACATGTCTATAAACATAAAACTTCTAGTAAGAGAGTCAAGTCTATTTACAACTTATGGAGGCATGCTCCATATGCAAATAACTTTTAACTCGGGAATGTAACAAGTAGGCACTGCATTGATAGTATGTCAATAACAAAAGTTTCAATATACAATTTTTGGAAGAGTTTATATCTTAAATAAGCATATTAGAATTTTGATGAGTAGGTAAAAAAAAGTTTGACTAGACAGGCAGTGAAATATTTTCTTTCCATTTGAGTCTAGCAAATAGGTGGTCAGGTAAAAGCTAGTAAACAGTATCAGTAATACAGAAAGTAGAGAAGGCATGCAATGTGAGCCAATAGGGAGGAAAAAAATGGTATAGTGAGTCTAAGTGTAAGACATTATGAGCTTAGAATTCTACAGCAGTGGCATCTTATTAATAGACTAGAAATAGAACTGTAGAGCAGGTGTAGTGAAACTACCCAGGCATTATTGGCAAATAGCTTAGAGTAATACAGCAGTGTACTCTAGTGATAGACAAAAAGTACTGTGGAAGCTTGTTGGAAAATGGAGAAGGTGAGGGGGGGGGTATAGTAATGGAACAGAGGGTGGGAAAAGCTATTAGAGAAATTAATAAGGGATAGTGTATGAGAAAGAGGGTGAAAAGGGAGCTAAGAGAGGAGGGGCAGATTATCCAGGGTTGGTACAGAATCAACTGTTGGTGAGGTGTTCTTTCAGTAGTGTAGAGATGAAATATTTATAAGCAGAGATCTGGGAGATGAACTATTTACAGGTTGCTTGTGTCCATTAGAGACATAGGTGCCAAAGCAGGGATGAATTTTCTTTTTCCCATCTAATTGTTCAAGTTACACATGAATTGGGTTAGGGAGGAAATCTGCTTCACACGGATAGAGAGCCTGTTCCATAGAACTGGTAGTCTCTGGGATAAATACTTGTTTTTCCAGCTGGTCCTATTTATATCAAAGGCAAGGCTTAAGTCTTTAGAGAGGGTAATTGTTGTCCTGTTTGTTTTGCAGATATGCAGGCGGTCCATGAAAATGGGGTCTGACAATGCCCTGTATGCCAGGCATAGCTCTCCCCTTAACAGCTTGTAGGAGACAGAATACAGGGATAGGGCCTTGAGGCTGTCTGCATAGGACATGCTACTTACACCCTGTATTCTTTTAGTGAGGAACCTCTGTGGATATGCCTGGTTAGTTACATATTAAAGGGGGAACTGTACTCAATGATAGGTCTGATGAATGCCAAATACAGTGGAACAATGACTTCCTTGGACCTAGATGCCATATCTTTGTTTATAAGTTGCACAACATAGAATGATTTCCTATCTATTGTAGACATGTGATGGTCAAAGGTTATATTACTGTCTATTTGTGTCCCTAAGTCCTTGACTACTGGGTCAGCTCTAAGGGGTGTGTTATCAATATGATAATTACCAGGGGTGGATGACTTCCCGAAGGGTACTATTATGCATTTTTTGGCATTTGTATCAGTCCTTCCTGGAGAATATTTGTATCAGTGTGGGATTCAATAACAGCTCCTAATTTGCAATCATCTGCAAATTTAGTCAGCCAGAGACCATTGACATTAGCCTTGACTTCAGAGAAGTAAATGTCAAAAAATGGACTCTACTTGTGACCAGCCTCTTTGTACAAGTGGACTCCCCAATTCTAACTTCCTGGGTCCTGTCTGTGAGCCAGTTTGTTATCCACTGGGTGACATAAGGATTTGTATCTAACCTCTTGAGTTTGTCAACAATGCTCAAGTAGGGTATTGTGCCAAATGCCTTGGCCATATCAAGGAAGGCAGTGTGAACCATTTTTACCTAATCCATTGCTTTGGTGACCTTCTTAAAGAAGTCCACCAGGTTGAGTAGGCATGACCTGCCCTTGATGAAACCAAACTAGATTGGGTCCAGGGTCTGGAGGTTTACTATATCATTATTGACCATTTCCATGATAATTCTTCCCATGGCTTTGCATATGAGAATAGTGAGACTTATGGGTCTGTAGTTTCCAGGCTCTGCTGTTGGCCCTCCTTTGTGGAGTTTGTAGCAAAAGCTAGTGTTGTCGACTGATAAGGAAATCATTATAGGTAGTATGTACTCTAACCTGGGAATTAACACTTTGATAATTACTGCGTGATGGTACTCAGTCTTAAGAAGATTAAAATGCTAGCAGCTTTAAGTTACTGTGCTTATTAATTCTGCATGCTGTACAAAATGAGTCTCTTGTTGAATAAAGCTCCTCAGTATCAATGTTGTGTTGTGTTGGGTAGCTAAATTCCTATGGGGTCACTAATATCGATCTACTAGATATTGGTTAAATCCTTACCTGTACCAAAATTTGTAACTGAAGACTTTTGGTATTAATCGAGAGTTTGTTGTCAGCACACCACTTCTATACTGAGTTGAACACTTGCTGCAGTTTGGAAGATATAAACTGAGAAGCCTTGATTTCTATAATTACTAGTCTCCCATCAGGACACAAGTGCTCATCAGCAGTTGAATTGTGCTTACTGCACACTCGGGCAACTCTGCAGTCCACAGCTACCACCCCACCCATACAGTCTAGGAAGAAATCAGTACTGCCAAACTAAACCAAGGATATACCCTTTGAGCCTGAAGAGCAGGGTCAGTCTACCCAGGCATTCTACATGTATGTGTTATGATAGTGAAGCTTTAACATTAGCTGTGTTACTTAGTAGTTCTCAGTGTGCTAATAACACTGACTGTCTGAGCCTTGTGCCCCCCCCCAGCTTGTGTAGTGATCATAACTGTCCACTAGACAGTATACACTTAATTCAGCTCCTTCCTATTCTCTGTGATTAAAACTTAACCCTCAAGCAGCCCTTTCAGTGCTGTTTGCCTTAGTTTTGTATCACTTGAGCCCCACCTGTTTATTTGCATCTCTATACATTCCCATTCATTGCTAATGTTTCTCCCTACTCTAATCTGTGCATAAACTGGCTACTAATAAGCAAGTCAAGGTGAAGGCACTCTCCCAACCTTAATAAACTTTGCTGTCTCTTCTCTCCTTCACTTTACAAGTAGAGTTTGTATTACTACTCACCCCCTCTGAGGCCTTCACTCATAGTTTTCTACTGCTTGCCTCTCTGGCTTGGCTAGTTTCTTTGCAATGCACCTGGCTCACACCCTTTTTGCTACTCCTCTCCCCAATATTAAGTCTATATTAGATTCCTGCTGTTTATGGAGCCATCTTTAAATTACAGGTCTCCCATCAGGACACAATGGGGTTAAGCCCCTCTCCGTTTACCCATGCTATGCACAGGCTCACTTTGCGTGCCACCCTGCCCCCTAATCTCACCTGCCCCCACTACATCTACATTTATTCTAGGCACTAACCCCTCCCAATAACCAGCAACTAATCAGAACAACACTAGTAACCTATCTCCTCTGCCATCCACAATACCCCACCCACTTCCAATCTAACTGCTCATCTGACACAGTCATGCTACTACATAATGTGCTTACACTCCTTACCTGCACTCTTCTTGCACATCTTACATCCTACCAGAACTCCATAATAGACAAACCCTACCATTATCACTGCACCTTTACTCTCATTTCTATCCATCTCAGCCTACTAATTACACTTGTCTTACCATCACAATCTCTATCCCAATACACCCACCATACTACCAGTCTCTATCCCAATACACCCACCATTCACACAAAAAAATCCCTAAAATATGACAGGTTAATTACCAAATTTATAAAACTTATGTTTACTACCCTATCCGAATTAGCCCTCAGTGGTAATATTCACCCTAATCCTGGTCCTACCATTACCAACTCCTCACCTAAAAATCTGCCTAATAGCTGCTTCTTCTTACAACTAACATCCAACAGAAAGCCATCATACCTCTTGTTCATGTGTCTAAATATCAGAAGTATAACTAATAAAACCCAATACCTAAATGCCAACATAGCCTTATACTCTCCTGATGTTCTCATCCTGGCTGAAACCTGGCTCAAACCTTACATCAAAGGTGAGGAAATTCTCCCAACAGGTTATAACATTCTTTGAGTAGATAGACACTCTAAGAAAGGGGGTGGTGTGGCTCTAATGTTTAAACAGCACCTCAACATCCACAACCTAAACACATCTGCCCCCCCACATTGGAAATGAAGAAATCCTGTGTCCCAACCTTAAACTAAACCCAAATAAAACAATCAACATCATAGGATGCTACTTCCGACCTGGCCAAAGCATCCCACCCCTGGAAAAACCTCCTGAACTGGGCTAACCATTCCCTACCCCAGGAAACCATAATCCTAGGTGATTTTAATAAAACTGGCTATCTTGTAGTAACAACCATCCAGCCCAGAACCTAAGCCTTCATGGTTTCTCCCAACTAATACAGCCACCTGCCTGGATAAATAAAAACTCTAACATACTACTCTCTACTGGATATTAGTCAATGAAGACCCTCACTCATATTTAGCTGCCTGTTTACCAGACAGCCTCAGTGACCACTCTCCTACATTCCTTCTGAGACACCACTTAAATTTTGCTAAACCCATCATCTATAGGCAAATCCTAAATAGGGTAAACTTTAACCTTCTCTCCTTTATCTCATCCCATCAAAAATGTGATTGGACACCACTAAAGTAACTCGATCTGGATGAATCCGTCCATTTCTTCAATAGCACCTTCCTAAACTTCCTAAACACACATGCCCTCATAAGAAATGCCAGAGTCAAAACATAGTACTTCCCTTCGCTACAAAAAAGCACCAGGGCACTAAAGAAAATCAGAGATAATGCCTGGGAGCACAGGCACTTAACAAAACCCCTTTCCTGTAGACAATCATTCCTAGAGTTGTGCAACAAGGTCAAAAAGCAAATAAAAGAAGATAAAACCCAATATTATCAGTCTACCCTAAACTCCTCCCATCACAACCCTAAGCAGTTCTGCTCCACAATAAACTCCATTCTCCACCCAGGTAAAGTAGGCACCCCCCCACCCACCACACCCCCTTCCTCCAGCAGTATTGCTGGCTTATTCAGTAAACACTTTACTGAAACCATTCTGTCTTTGACTAAACAACACAACCCTCTACCCACCCTCCCTAAATGAAAACCAAATACTCTCCCCACAGTCTTTTCTTTTTCATCAGTGCCTACCTCCTATAAAAAAAAAGTCTATTGAAACTTAAGCCTACAAAACTTGCAGCTGACAATCTCCCTTCTGAATACCTAAAAATAACAGCAGAAGCCCTAGCTTATCTAGTCTCTATCTTAATTAAATTGGTCATTATCTGAAAGCTGTGTCCCCACACTGTGGAAAATATCCCACATCATTCCCCTCCATAAAGGTGGCTCCAACACTGAACTTTCCAATTACCACCCCATAGCCATCCTTTCTCCACTTTTCAAGATCCTTGAGAAATGCATCCATTCTCAAGTCTTAGACTACCTCTTAGCTAATAACCTCCTCTCCAGCACCCAGCATGGCTTCAGGCCATACCACAGCACTACTACCACCTCCTCTCTTTCACTAATGCTATCCTTCATCATAAAAATAATGGCTTGTTTTCCTCTGCTATATTTCTGGATCTATCCAAGGCTTTTGACATGGTCTCACACAAACTACTAATCTCTGTTCTCACTAACCTATCCTTTTCCCAATCAGCTACTGATTGTTGGTGGCCAGTTAGATAGCTGTGAAACCAATCAGTTGTCTGGCATAATGACCTATCTCCTCGACTTCCTGTAACCTTGGTGTTCCCCAAGGCTCCATCCTTGGTCCCTTACTATTCTCACTCTTCACCAATGATCTATTCACAGCCACCAAGCATGCTTCTCTTATACAGTATGCATATGACTCCACCCTCATCTGCTTAACCCCAACTATACCTGAACTTCACAAGATCACACAGGAAGCGTTTTCATCTGTAGAAAACTGGCTATCTAATGCCCAGTTATTACTCAACCTGAGCAAGACTAAACTCCTTATCTTCCAACCCACTAAATCTAACCCAATTATCCCCTATTTTAATATTCTAGCCAAAGACAATACCATCATCTCCCCAACAGAACACACCAAACTACTTGGTGTTGAGATTGATAACAATCTCAGATTTGACACTCACATTTCTTTTACCATAAAAAAGGTTCACAAAAAACTAGGTGCATTGTACAGAAACAAAAATTCCTCACCAAGACAGCCAGAATTTCTGCTGCCAATTCCCACCTAATCTCCACATTAATTTACGCCTCTCCTATACTTACCTACCTTAGACAAACAGACCTAAACATGCTCAAGGCTTGCTACAATAAAATTGCTAAGTTTGCCACTGGTGCATCTTATCGCAGCCACCACTGTATCTCACTTAGAGAACTTAAGTGGCTTGAAATCCCTCAACTTTTTCACCTAAATCAACTCTCCCTCGCCCACAAGTTAGTAACGTCCCATCCCTTCAAAATCTTCTCCATCCCTACTGCTCCACTATACCTCTATGCTCCAGCAGCAAAAATCTACTTCTAGTGACCAAACCCAAGAACTCAACGGGAGAAGCACTATTCTCCAGTGCAATATCCAGATTATGGAACAATTCCGCCCCTCATAACCACACTACCTTCTTGCAATCACTTCAAGACTGCACTAAAACTTCACTTAAAAAGTCTCTGGTTATGCCCATGCACCAATCCTGACTAGTAACCCTCCTTTTACCTCCCCTTCCTCTCCCCTCCCCTAGCCACCATGCCTCCCACCGTCTGATCATTGCATTCCTTCCTCTTTCTCACCCTTTACCCTCCCCTTCCCTTCTCACTCAATCTCTCAGACCTGTTATAACATGCTTAACTACCTCACTTCATCTGAACTCCAAATATATATCCAACTGACTTACACCTAGCTTCCTCTCACTACCACATATACTACTCACTCAATCTCCTCTCTTATTCCTCCATCTTCCCCTTCCATCCCATTAGCCCTTCTAGCTTGTTCCACCTTCGTATGGTGCATATACTTTATATATGCTTGAGTTTAGTGCAATATTTGTATATAAGATTTAGGTATAGAAGTTTAGAACAGTATCTGACTGAGCTTAGTACTATCCGTATATACATCCTACCTTTATTCCTAGCCTTTAGCTAGATATTGGTATATATGTTCATTACTATGTTTCATATTATATGTGTAGCTAATGTTTGTTGCAGTATGTATTGTTTGCTATTGTATGTATATTCAATTGTTCTTCATGTACCCTGCTGCTCATTTATTGTTCTGTGGAGCTTTTCTTCCCGGGCCTCCACTGAAAAAGGACCTGTGTCCAGTTGGAATTTCCTGGTAAACAAATGTAAATAAATAAATAATATAATATAATTAAGACTGGTGTGTAGAAAAACATGGTGCATCCCAATTCAGGATACTTGTGCATATAGAGAGATCTAATATAGATCATTGGTGTACCCCCTTAGTCAGTAATTCTGTTTCAGAATAGCAATTATGTCCTGCTTCTTTAAATGATATTTGGCAAGATCATTACTGAACCATGAGGTACCTTCCAATGAAAAAACATAACCAGCAAGTTTAAACAATAAAACTTCATGACTGATTGTTTAAAATGTCCAGTTAAGGTCTAAGAATACAACACCTATTAGTGGGCCTTTTTCAATATTCACATAAGTTTGTGATATTACAGTGAAGATGCCAGCCTGAAGATTTTACAGTATATTCAAGCATTTTAAGGTAATTATTCATGTATCCTGGCTGGTAGGCAGATGTTTGATATCGGCCTGCAATTAGTTACATTGGAGATTGAAGTAACCTTATATAGGGGTGCAACTACTGCATGCAAAAGTTCTAATGTTAGCGAAATCAAAGTACAACTCAGTCATAAAAATATGGAAAATGGGGCCTTAGTATGAATTGTACAATGAAATTCACCTGCTAAACAAACTAATGCAATTAAACATGGTAATAAAATCAGGGTGGAAAACAAGTTTTCCGATATAGTGAAAGGATGAAAACTTAAATTTAATAGATCCAAATAACAATTTCAAATACTTACAGCAAGTGTAAAGATGTCTTCTGACCCATTTGTGTGCTGACTTATGAAATCTATAGCAGTGCTTTAAAAAATGATGGAATTGAAAGACTTTTAGGGGAAATATTTATTTTACCTGTGAATAATAAGAAACAAACATCTTTTGTTCTAAAACATTTAAAATGGAGTTAAAAAGGAAATACAGTATTGGACCTGAAAAAGAATCTAGAGACATGATGTCTAGAGAAGGCCATGTATTGATCTTTGAAATTATGTGAACTATTGACCAAGACACATGACTTCCAAAGTCTTTCATAAACCTTGCACCCATAGAACTAATGAGACACTATTACACATATCAAAGGCTTTTTCTAAATGGCTTCAGGGAAAATTCTTTCTCAGAAAAAAAAATGTTAACAGGTAATCCCGCTGGTGAGCACTGGTTGTTAATTGGTCACGTATCCAAATCACCATGTCAGGTCACACCAAAATTATTTAATGCCAACTAGCTCTGCAAAACCCTCATACTTTAGGAGACTACAGCAATCCTGAATCCACAGCCCAAAACATAGTTAAAAAGCTATCTGCCTTGAGCATCTTAACATCCAAAACAAATGCCCCAAAACCTATTCAAACTCTCCAGGCCATGAACACAGTATCACTCACCTCAACATACCCAAATGCCTTTTCATTAGCTAACAATGCCCATATCCACTGAATCATTACAAACATACCTTAACTATTCCTACTTTTACTCCAAAGTTATCACTAAAAAAAGAGATTGAGGATGAACTTTATAATGTTCTGTGCAATGTGCAATTATTCTATATGTAGCTGTCATAGTCATCACTAGGAAATTAGCTTCACAGCAGAAAATCTCCAGCTCTTTACAAAAAGACATCAGCCTTCTTTGGAACTGGATGTGTGCTAGTAAACTATCACTAAATACAGTTAATTGTAGAGCCTCATTCTTGCTTCTGTCCATACTACTATATGCCTCAACAATTTTTACCAACCTCCAGGTGACACACAGAAGAGCAAACTTAATCAGTGCAACAATACAATAGCCAAATTAGCATCCAATAAAGATTACTCCTCATCATTGCAGTGCCATTAAGTTCCTTAACTGGCTAGAGATACCACACTATTTCACTCCATCTCAACTACAAGTGGCACACAGTGTAGTGCATCACCCTTAAAAGTGTCCTGCCCTAGGATTTTTGTCCACCCCCAAATGGCAACTCTGCATTAGAAATAAATATCTCCTAATGGTTCAGCAGTCCACCAACACTGCTAGAGATATGTCCCCAAGGCCTGGAATTCTATCCTACTCCCTAATAGACTCACAGAAAACTCACATATCCTCAAAACTAAACTATAAAAATACTCTCTAACTCTTGGCTATGATAAGACTGAAAAAACAAACTGTAGTTAACATTTCCTCCCTCTAGAGATGTGTTGCTATATTTCCTTACAATGATGTTACTCCTTGTTGTACAAAACTAAAACTTAAACTATTACTATCCCTAGACATCCATTTCCATGTCTAGCCTACTTCTGTTCTACATTCTCTTTAAACCTACCAGCTAGCACCATCACAATAACAAGGGCTGTACTTAAAATTCTGTTGAACCAGCTCTGAGCTGAAACTGTCGCATTGTTTAAAAACTCCTGCAATGTTCTGTTCTTAATATATATTCAGAAGCTGTTTGCATTCTTACATCATACTATGATGTACAAATGTATAATATTTTCATTACTATTATGTACTTATGCATTAGCATTTACACAGAATATGAAAATCTGATAGAAGAATGCATTGTTTTTTAACTTTGGGTAAGGAGTTTTGTCCCTGGGCCTCAACTGAAAAGGGCCTTGCGCCCAGCTGGACTTTGCTAGTAAACAATACAAAATAAATAAACAAATAAATAAATAATCTGTTGAGCTTTAAACTAATGACATTTCAGAACCTCAGCCTTCCTGTCTCAAAAACTATGACAATAACTTAGTCACATGGTCTCATATCACATAGTTACTACCAAGATAACACACTACAAAACTAGTTTGGAAGAGTGTAACAGCATCCCACCAAGGCTGTAACTTGGGATAATTAGTGTACTCAAATGAGTAAATTTTTTTCTAAGCATCTCTTGGAAACTTCAACACTCAAAAAGCACAGAATGTTTAGAACTGTGTAAACAAATATTTATAGTATAGAAGTATATAAAGAATGCTTGTGTGTAAGGAATGCATCCATAAATATCTTTTTATAGATATGAATATTAAAAGTTAAAAACAATGTGTCCCCTTCCTATATGTCTGAGGGTAACAGTTTAAAGGTTCAGTACATTTTTAAAATGATAGGTGAGTTGTGGGGATAACAACATTATGTTTGTGTAATAAATGTAAATTTCTGTCTATACCCCTGCATCCCATAAGGTATTTGGGCCATCACAATACTAACAATGTTCAAAAATATCCTAAAAATTAACTTCAGAGACTCATGTCAGTGTCCCTGCTTTGACAACCATGGCTAAACATATCTATTTCCACAACCTCCTGTTCTCTTCCTCTGTCCTTCTTTTCTTCAGGTTATGTATTCTTTACAAAGCAAAGTATCTGCAATACTACAAAACTGATTCCTTCAGTGAATTACTTCTCTCAGCTCTGATATATTCTTGCTTATGGCTTCATGCCATCCTTTGCTCCCTAATCCCTATTGTTAAAATTTGTAGTGCTTTTTATGTGGATATTTTTTGCTGAAACAAAGTCAATAGCTTTTTTGTGCACATGTTCTGTACCAACACCACTTTATATTCTTTGTGCTAATTTATTTTCCCCAAATCACTGCTAATCCATTCATCCACAACGCCTTTTTCCATTTTTACATATAGGATTGGGATGTCACTTCAGTAGTGACATCCGTCTAGGGTTAATGTTTACACTGCGAGGTGACTAGCCACTGCTAATGTTTTATCTTTATTTATGGATAGTAATCCACATATATGCTATGTTGTAACTTGCTGGGTTTTTTTTTTTGTTTTGTTTTTTTGTTTTTCTTTTGCCTTCTGGCCAGTGTTGTAGCAAAGGAAGGTCTTTGGACTGGTATGTCAACCAACTTAAATATATGTATGTATGTATATATAAGAAAATAAATAAATAAGTGACATGTTCAAAATAATAAGATAAATGGAGGCTGTGGGAATCAAACTTAGGGCAACTATAGGATGTAGATCTAGCACTATGTAATCTTTATAATTTTAACTTCTGCATCAACATGCTAGGCAAGTAGGCGCACTATTAATTGTCTATTATAGCCTATTTTTAACTGCATTGCATCTAGCTACTCTACTCAGAGACAGCAAAGACTAAAATGGCTTAATGTTACATCTCATTCTAGACTCATTAGCATGGAAGTGGCTTAAGGTTCAGTCCTGTAATGATGGAAGGACACAATAAATGAGGCTCTAAATACTTTCCTCTATATAACCTGTAATCTGATATTATTTTTGAGAATCATTTATAAGGTACAGAAAGCTAGATAATAAAAACACACATCTTCATAAGTCTAGTTGTGATAGGTAATCTAAGAATTACCCCATGAACATGTTTTTAAAATATGTACATCTTCTCAGCTGAACCTCCATTTCCCCTAGAAGGAGAGACCAATGCCTCCCCCACATGCACACATATGAATACAAAAGCCAGTCTTTATAGCACTTGTTTTTTTTACAGTATAGATTAAATTACATATTAAATATAACACTGGGTAATCTAGAATGCCACAGTATGCATAGAATCTCTTGCTCCCTACAGTTCTAACACAGCCCTTCACAAATCTTGCACCAATACTATTTCCCATTGTTATAAATACACTGCTTTTTGTTCCTCCTCATCTACAACTCCTCCTTTTTCCTGGTGACATAGTTAACATCCATGTTGCTTGGCACAAAGAGCAGCTCACTGCAGCCACTAGACCTGTGTCCATATCAAAGACCTAAACAACAACCTAACCCCATCCCCTACATTATTTAGATACCCTCGCATTTGGCTTGACAAACCCCTGAACTTCAAAGACCACATTCAAAACGTCAAATCTAAAGTCAACTAACTCCTCTTCTGGCTCCAAAAACATCTCAATTCCTCTCCTAACCTTTTAGAGTAGCCGTAGGCAAAGTTATTCTACTTGCAAAACTAAAATGTGGTCTACCCCTATTCACCACTAAATTACAAAAAACACTACCATCTTACAATCTTTTCCTAATAAAATATGCCATTTCATCACCAACTCCCCTCAGTGTGAGCATCACTGCAACATCTTGGAAAAGGCAAGTTTGTTTCCATCTCTTCAAATTCCTACACTAAGAGACACCATCCTCTTTCACTAAGAGATTAACAGTATTCAACTACACTACAATCTAAGAAGTCAATCCACTAATTTCCCTACTTATAACTCCATCCACTAAATTCCATTCCACAGACAACATCTTCTCTGGTCTTGCCTGTAAACTGTGGCAATCATTCTTATCATCATCATCATCCCACTTTTTCCCATTTTCTACAAAGGGTTGGGGTGTTGTTATCAACCGTTGCCATCTCCTGCTAAATTCAGTACGACTCGCCTTCTTTCCTCAGCAGTCATGCCTGAATGACACATGTCTTGTCTCATGCAACATATCCATCTCTTCGCTGGATGCTATCATTTCCTCTTGTCTCCTTCCTGTCTTTCCCAAATATTATTCACTAGATTGTCTTCTTCTTTCCTGCAAATGTGCCTGGACCAATGTAATCGATCTTTGACCTTCTCTCCAATTAAAGCTACTTGGCCTTCTGCTCTAGTATCCTCATTTCTTCATCTGTCCCAATTCAACCACACATCTCAGACACTTCATCTCCATCAGCTCAAGCTTTCCCAACTGCTCTGTCTTCACTGTCCAGATGTATGTACCATACAGTAGTACCAGTCATACCACTGCTTAGTACACCTTACATTTCAGCTTCTTTTGTAGTCTTTTAGCTGTAGCCCCTCTGATTCTAGCACTGAAACTCTTCATGCAGACTTCCTCTCTCTTCAGTCCCCACCCCCAGATATTTGCAGCTGTTAGCCTGTTCCACAATTTTCCCAGCTATCTCAGTTTTCAGCTTTTTATGATTTCCCCATTTGCTGCCATTACAATTGTCTTATCTGAACTCAGTTTCATCCTATGTTGCTTTAGTTTTGCTTTCCATTCTCCTATCATTTCTGAAGTTCTTGCTCAGAGTCTGCCTGTAATGCCACATCATCTGCATACAGCCATTTTGTTGATCTCTCCCCACCAACCTGTTTGCTAATGTAGTCTTTCATCAGTATGTACAGCAGAGGGAACCTTGATGCATACCCACTCTCACTGGAAACCCCTCTGTGAACCCAAACACTGTACTTGTGGGATTGCATCTTTGCACATAGCCTACACTAATTCTACCCATGTTTCTAGGACTTTGAACCATTGCTGGACAGCCCAAATCAGCTTTCTTGATACCTTGTGATATGTTTTCTCCAAGTCTAAGAATGCCCAGTTGGACTCCCTCTCCTCATCTCTATCTTCCCAGCTATCTGTCTCACTACAAACATTGGTTTGGTTGTGTTACATCCTAATCTGAATCCAAACTGCTCATCTCCTATCTTACTTTTTACTACTCTGTGTATTTGTTTATCAGTCACCCTCTACAGAACTTTCATGAAGTGTGACAGGGGTTTGAAACATCTATACTGCCCACAGTTGAGAATACCCCATTTGTTCCTGTACACTACCACTTGTTTGCTAATTTTCCATTCATCTGGAATGTGCCTTTCCCTCCATACTCTATGAATGGCATGTGGAGCCATTTCTTCCCTAACCCATCCAACATATTGTTTATATCTGCCATGACTTCATCTGAGACTACTGCTTTCCCTGACTTCATCCTTAGTGCTGTTCTTACTACTTCAATGATGGGCTGCTCTTCTTCTTTCATTGTAGACTATGTATAGAGCAGTATAGTTTATGTGAGGTTTCCTTCATTCAGAATCTGCTGGAAGTTCTCCTACCATCTTCCTTTGATGTTCGGAGGACTGGTGAATAGGTTGTAGTTGGCATCCATTTTGAAGGGTATATGATGGCTATCCAATTTATCTTTCTGTTTTTGCCTTGCAACCTGATAGAGTTTATTTGTACCATTTACTGAGTCACTTTCCAGAAGCTCATAGAGTGCCCCTGATGCCTTGTTCTTTGCTATTACAACTGCTCTCTTAGCTTCCTTGTTAGCCGGCCAGTATTTCATTTTTA
Organism: Protopterus annectens; assembly: GCF_019279795.1. Taxonomy (NCBI): domain Eukaryota; kingdom Metazoa; phylum Chordata; order Ceratodontiformes; family Protopteridae; genus Protopterus; species Protopterus annectens. Next base: position 1,258,258,851 of record NC_056739.1, read on the forward strand.
GCCTGGTCTGTCTTTTCTGTCTCTCTTTTTTCTCTTTTTGCACTGTCCTTTCTTTTGATGCCTTCTTGGACTTCTGAATTTCACCACCAGCCTTCCTTACGTACCTTATGTCCACACCTAGCTCAGTCACATATCTATTCTATAGTCCTCACACATGCTGTTTTGAGGCACTGCCATTCTTGTTCAGCTCCACCTATTTCCTCCTCTAGCTGCGGTCCTAGAGCCCAGATTTCCTTGAACAGTTGTGCTTTCTCATAAGTCAGCTTCTAGGTATTCAGCTTAGTCTCTGTTGACCTCTCAGCCTTCTCTGACCAGTGCTTTCACTGACTGTGGCAATTAGTGGTTTATGCTGTGGGCCAACTGTTTCACTGGGGATGACTTTGCAATCACTGATTCTACCCCAGTGCCCATTTCTTACTAGAAGGAAGTCTACCCGAGTTGCATGTTGGCCACTGTTGTATGTGATCTTGTGACTGTCTATCTTGCTGAACTATAATTTGGCCACCATTAAGCCATTTGTCAGACAGAAGTATTGGATTGCCTGTCGTTTATTTCTGTTGCCACACCCATGATGATCCAGGCAGTCATCATATCCTGTTTTGCCTGTCCCAATATATGCATTTAGGTGGCTGGCAGTCATTGTCATCTGATCTTACCAAAATCTTACACTACAAACAGTCCAGACCTCAGTTTAAATAATACCTAAGAGTGATACCTGAACAGTATAAGTGCACATGTCAGAACACAAGCAATGTCACCATGTCATCTAACTCCCATGGTTGCACTATTACATTCAGCCCATAACACCTTGGCTACTTTATCTCCTAACCTCTCCTACAAATAAAGTCTTACCCACTGCTCCCCTATCTGACCTATCAATTCCCTAGTATATATCTAATGCCCACATCTCCTGTTATTAGCTCTTCTATCAGAGCTCTTAGCATTCTACAATATCTGTTCTCTTCACTGCTAAATTTTCCCTCCATACATTTATATATTATTTCCATTCTTTTGGCTCAACCATAGTTACCTCACCTATAACAACTGTATTATACATTGTAGACTCCTGAACCTATTTTTTTAAACCTTCTTGTAAATGAGTGTATATGTTTTACATCTATGCTACGCCACCACACTGTATAATTTAGTTACGTCTTTAATTTTACTTTACTGTTGTTGCTATTATTATGGATGTGAATCTATAGATGGTCAGATATGATCCAACTACTGGCTATTGAGAGGCGGATAAACTTCCTCTTCATTGTGATCCTAATTGTTGGCATGCAGGATTACAAATGACTATCCCATAAAATTCTTACATATTCACACATCTCAGTTCCTAAAAAAAACTCTTAAGAATGGAGCTATGTAAAGCCTTATAAACAAGGCATAGTGTCCTCATTTTGTCTATGAATGAGAGAGTGCAGCCAAGATGTCTTAAGCAGTCATTGTAGGTCTTCTCCTTACAAGCAGGAATTCTCTTAGTAAATTATCTTTATACATTTTTAAGAGACACCAGTTCTCACCAGGAGAATGAACAAAATAATGGCCGGGATTCACTAATTCTCTGTGTAAGACTAACTGAGTCTTACTCGGAGACTGCAGTCTAAGAGTATGACATCAGCACATCATGCATATGCATGAGGGTGTGCTGACTCAACTCTAAGGCTAACACGGAGCATGCACAAGTGCAGGGGACGTGTCAGACTGCCGAGCAGTCCAAATATCCATGCCCCTGCAAGTGCCTAAACAGCAAATGCCACCAGACATGAGCGAGTCCACTCAAATGTGTAAATCTCCAACACAACACTCCCCCACATTCCAAACCCGTGTACAAATATAATAAAATGTAAAACCATTTTTTCCTCATTCCCGATATAGCTGCCCATATTTGCGCGTGTGTGCATGGGTTTGCCCATTGCATAGCTACAGTTAGCAGTTCAGACATCGAAGAGGATAATAAACTACTTATATACAAATTAAGCCAAACAGCAATAGCCTAGTGGTAGAGCCTTCGCACACAGAGGAGGCATTCCCAGTTCGAGTCCCACCAGTCTCCTTCCCATTTTCTGTAGTAAATCTGTGCATAAAATTAATTCCTGACATTTACCTTTTAAATATTAGTACAATACATTGAAATGGCCTATGTAGTAGTGAACGATATTTTATATATATATATATATATATATATATATATATATATATATATATATATATATATATATATATAAGAAGGTGAAATGGACATGCATACTGATAAAGTCATATGTAATGTATGTTAAGCAGTGTGAAGCACTGCTAAGCAAAGTTTACCAGTACCAAGCATATTTAAGTATAATTGCTCATAGCTTAGCAGTGCTTTAACTGGCTCAATAGTTTAGCGCGGAGCTGCGCATCATGCCAACTAGCGCAAACAAAACATGTTTTGCGCGTAGCTGCGCACTGCGCTAATTAGCATAACGTCGGGCAACGTCGAGCAACTTTGGTAAATGTAGAGCAACATTGGGAAAAGTTGAGCAAAGTCAACTAAACACAGCCATACCCCTTACCGGTCAGGCCAGTAGTAAAATAAAAAGCAATGACAGGTTTCAAACCCGGGATAGTGTGCACCATAATCACAGTACTGATCCACTAAGCCATGACAGCATTTGATGTTCATGGACTGTCAACACACATATACATATGAATCAAAGTTTACCCAGTGCTAAGCAGGTGTGCTCTCAGCTGAGAATTTTCAAATACAGCCAGTCACAAATAAGTGCGGGAAATGAGGCATATTTAAGCTCCATAGGTGGGAATACTTGCCATAACTGGTTGTAGCTCCCATCTGCAGGCAGAAATGGCTGGTGTCGGAGAGGGCTCTCGCTTCCAAGTGCAACGGTGTGGCATTGAGGAGTCAAAAGTGATGGTTTGGCTCCTCGTCCATCATCAGGATGCTAGACTCCTGCAGGGCCAGTTCCAGGGCACGGAATACAAAGCGGAAGCCTGGAACCGTCTTGCACATGAACTCACCAGTGCCACAGGCATCCCTCAGACTGGTGAGCAGGTCAGACACCACCATGCAGACCTGAAGAGATGCAAGCAGGACCAACTGAACCAATGGCTACAGGAGGCCCATGGGATGCAAAATGCCCCACTACTGTGTAGGTAGCCATGGAATGAAGTATGTAAAAATTGCTAGTGTAGTCGATAGTATGGATAGGTATATGTCTCAATATCACTTCATTTACTTCACAGCTGCAGGTGTCCATGCTGCGAATCAGCAAGCCTATGCAGATAGGCTGCTAAGGCTGCGCCACCAGGCAGGTTAGTAATTTTCCTGCATGTACTGTTATATAAAATAAGTGAGAGAGCCTGACAAAAAGTGTCATAGCCCAATAATAAAGGTATAATAAGGCTTGAATAACCTCTCAACCTCTCTGCATGTACTGTTATGTAAAATAAGTCAGAGAGCCTGAAAAAGAGTGTTGTAACCCATTAATAAAGGTATAATAATTCCAGAATTATTTTTCTGCATGCATTGTTATATGAAATAAGTGAGAGAGCCTGAAAATGAGTGTCATAAACCATAAATGAAGGTATAATACATCTTGAATAAGATGTCTGCATGCACTGTAATATCAAATAAATGAGAGCCACTAGAAAAGTGTGTAATGTAATTAATAAAGGTATAACTCCTGTAGTGTGTCCGTGTCACTTTCTTCGAAATGCTGATGTACTCTTGCAGTATAGAAATAGTAGTGCTGTATTAAGCACTGTCAACCCACACTTGGGTAGGCCCATAGAAAGTGGATGAAGGGAGTGCCAGTATCTCTTAAGCATATATACAGTCCTCAACTGTTGTTTCAAGGCTGGCATGTACAGGTAAATCTGGCACATGAGTAGCTTGTTATTGCGTTCACCAGAAATGTCAGTGTTCTGCTAGAAATGTAGGGGGCTGTTAAAATATAACTGATAATGTCACCTGAACACATCCAGATATGTAGACATATAAATATAAATAAAATATATAAATATGTAGCAGTAACATCAGCATCCTGGACAGTTTGTATGTCAGATACAGGTCAGGTATATAGGGAACTAGCAAAACACATTTCACAACATAATGGACATTGCCTAGTGTAATAATACAGGTAGGGGATATATACCTGCAGTCAATAGGAATGTAGTGTAAACTATAAGTACATATAAGTTGTTAATGGAGGTATCTTTTTACACCCTACTGTATGTGCATAAACAATGCAATTCCACACCTCAATGGGTATGTGTAATCTCAAAACATTTGTTGGGGCATATGTCCTATTGGTTTATAAACATCTGCATTTACTTTGATGCATGTGCCCTGTTCAAACACTACAATCTTGCATGCTGTTGGAATGTCCACTGTTGTTCTATATATGCATGTGTTATGCTTGCTGTTCAACTGTTTGAACTCTGGTGTGTTGGGTTAATGGGAATATTACTGCATGCTGTTACAACTAATTTGGAATGCTGTTGGCTGTTACCAACCCATATTGTCATTAAATTCTTCTAAACACAGAACGTATGGAAAGGCTGGTCCCAGCGGTTCCACCTGTCCCACCTCAGCTGGCGATGGCACCTGGCATCAGCAGGTCCGGTGCCCAGCCCGGGACCTCCTCCTCCATTGGCCCTGTGCCACCTTCAGGTGGAAGCACTGCAGGGGATGGGGCTCGGCCCCCCTGCAAGCGTGGCTGGAGGAGGGCCACCTATCACCCTCCAAACGGTCTGGGCTGTGGTGCATAGGGAGATCAAGCGTTCAGTCACTGATCCTCTATGCCAGCTTGAGGCAAGAGGGGCGCAACTCATAGGTGAGCCTGCCCTCCTATGCAGCCCCCAGCACAGCCACCCTCTGGGCTGTGAAGGTGCAGTGGTGACTGCCCATGGGTGGGGATCTCAGTTCCACTGTTGCCATCTGTGGGCTCATGGGCTTGCGATTTCCAAACATCCTTCCCCATCAATGGTGTTCACCCACCCCATGTGTCATATTCTGCCCCTGTATGCATCTTGTTTGTCTTGCCTGTTTACCTCCCCAACCTACCTCCCAAAATATACCTACTTCCCCTACCCCACATTCCACTCTCACCTGAAAAAAAAGAAAAAATAGGCAGTCTGCTCCCACAAAAAAATTACACCCCATACATAGCTGCCCATTTTACACAAATGTCCGCTGGACATAGAAACTGAAATTCAATTGGCAGTACAACATACTTCGTTGTCCTCACCCCTCTCTCAGGTGTGGAAGGTTTCAAATTTCCCTCCAAATTACTAGTATATGCACAGCTGTTGCTGTTAAAGAAATGGGCAGCTATGGACCTTCCCTACACCTGTCCTGCACATCCCGAGCTGTTTTCCCTACTGTTTTTCCCCCTTTGTGCCCCTTTTTCACCACTTTCCTATCTCCCTATTTTCTTTTCTTTCAAAGAAATGAGCGCAGGGGTTAGCGGGAGTAAGCACTTTTAAGCAGTAGTAAGCGTATTTGAGCGAGTGTGCGCATGTGTGTGCTTAGCTTAATATTGCTAAGCGTCGCGCAAACCCACGCAAACCCGCTTACAACTGCTTAAAAGGGCCTTAGTCACCCTGCATATGAGGGGCCTTGTTCTGCACAGAAGCGAAATAAAACACCACAGTCAGTCTCGAACCCCGGATTTTGGACACACTAGACTGAATGAAGTACCACTAGGCCATAGTAGATATACAGCAGGTTGTTGCTGAAATATATATATCATGCATCAGAATGTGTGAGTGTAAAGGAAAGATAGGAATGCCATAACACAAAAAAGCTATTCTATGGAACTTTACCAGCAGTTGTTGTGGAATTGCATTACATGACTGTGATAACAGAACCAGACATTCTAGCAGTAAATAATGTTACAGCAGCACTTTACAACCCCCACACAGTATCATAGCAGGACAATCCCCACCCAAATGTACAAAATACCAGTGTGTTCAAGGTACAGCAAGGATGTAGGTAGGCATACTCAGTACTGGAATTGTCCAGTTTTCATGAGCATCCTGTGATAATGTCAACAAAAGAAAAAGCACAAACTGTGCAAAAGTGAGCACATTTATATCCACAGTACAGCAGTTCCCAAACAGTTCATGTGCAAAACGAAAACATCTCAATAACTATGTATGTATGCCAGCTAATTGTATAAGTAGAAAAGAAAATATATACTCCCATGTATCTTGTGTTAGCATTTGTAGGGGTGAGTACAATTCTACACTGTCAACTGTGTACTGGAAGTGGCAACATTCAGGTCTGAGTACAACATTCAAATCACTGGCTACACCCCTAGCATCAGTTATGAGAAGTATACCAACCTTCTGACTTACACAACGGTGTCCACAGCAAACAAGCATGATCCCCACTTTGGAAAGCTGAAAGGGCTACGCCTACCTGACTTAGCAATTTATAGTATTGGGTTGCTATGACAGTGAGTACTGCAAGTACCACACAGCAGGCTGCATGCAGTTACCAAATGGTGGCCACCAATTGGTGCAGAGGCCATCACATGCACATGTGCAGATGCCTATAAAAGCAGGCTGTACTTGCTGTGCACACATGCAATCACTTCATTGCAAGTACAGAGTGAGAGAGAGAGAGAGAGCAAGAGAGTGAGAGAGAGAGAGAGACAGACGGATGTACAGATGCAGCCAACAGCAGCAGGAAAAAAATAAAAAAGATAAACCACAAATATATTGAAAGAAAAAGTAATATATAGCAAAACAAAAAAAACTAAAAGAATATATTGAAAAAAATATATATTGAAAAAAATATATTGAAAAAAAGTATATTGAAAAGAAAAATATATTGCAAAAAAAAACATCTCATATTGAAAAAAAATATTTTAAAAAAATATTTAAAAAATATATATTGAAAATAAAAATATATTAAAAAAATAATATTGCAAAAGTAATAATATATTGAAAAGAAGAATAATCATATTGAAATAAAAATATATCTTGAAGTAAATCATAAGCTATAAAAATAAAAGCTATTACAAAGCACGTGAAACAGAGGAATACGAACACATACAAAGGTAAGGTATGTAACAGTTATGTACTTTCTGGCATGTAGTAGATGTTTATGAAGAGTACTCTACATAGTTTGAATCCATATGTGGCAGCAGATGCCCTGCATAACTACTGGCATGGAGACATCAGTGTGTAGCTGTGTGCAGTGGGATATGACTGTGGCATATGTAGTTCAGCATTAAATGTCAGACATCTGATCCATGTTATCTGTGTTCTGTACAGTAGTGTGTACAATGTCTGTTTGTGGGAGTAGCGCATACGGTTATATAAACATGGATGTGACAAAGTAACAAATGCATGATAGTCATATTAATGTGTAGCTTAGCACTGGCAACAGCTGTACCAGGCTAGTATGTTAATCTAGCATTCACAGCTATATATACACCCTCTAATATTACTGTGTGCTCACATGTGACATCTGTTCATGTTGCAGCAAGGCCCGACAGGTCAGCCGTGAGGTACATGAACTTACAACAGTGTGGACCTTGTGTGTGTATGGCACACAGATATGGAGAGATCTGTCTGTGTCAGATATATTAGCATCTGTACATGTACATAGAGCAAGGTACATACTGCAACTGCTTGTGAAGGGTGAACATATATATGTTGTTGAAGGTTGTTATGTGCATATGTCTATGTAGGTTGCAGTGTGTGGCAAACAAGACAGCATACCGTGCTGTTATATGACATGTGGTGGTTAAACTCTATGGATATGATTCTTCAGGTTTGTAGTGTTGCAGCCAGTGAGGCCTGCTAAAGCTACATGGGCTGAGAACACCTTCAATGCATTCCGCACAACACTGTGCAATATTATGACATAACGGTATACCTCACAACCTTTGCATAATTGATATCCCTACCATGAAAGGTGGACTGTATATGTGCCCATGGGTCTATATGACTTGGTCGACAGTTCATATGATCGACTGTTTATTTGGTCGACAGTTCACTTGATCGACAAGCATTTGCCCCCTTCCCCAATGTTGTGTGACCCTGGAGTTGACATATATAGTTAGGGGGCATGTGGGGGGCACAGCCCCCCACATTGAGGGGTGTGGGGGGTGAAGCCCCCCACCTAAAATGCTTGTCGATCAAATGAACTGTCGACCAAATAAACAGTCGATCATATGAACTGTCGACCAAGTCATACAGACCCGTGCCTATATGTATATCTACATGTACACCAATGGATGTTTATATGTATGTGTGTGTGTGTGTGTGTGTGTGTGTGTGTGTGTGTGTGTGTGTGTGTGTGTATATATATATATATATATATATATATATATATATATATATATGTGTGTGTGTGTGTGTGTGTGTGTATATATATATATATATATATATATATATATATATATATATATATATATATATATATATATATACATATATATATATATTTAGAGAGAAAGAGAGAGAGAGAGACAGGGTCATATTTACTGCAGCAGATGTCTGGTGACAAAGGCATGGACCCAAGCTTACTGTTGACATTGCATTGGCATACCTTCTTGCAAAGACTCTGTACCCATGAACTACCACATAGGTGGTAGTATACTTAACACCGAAGGTGTGATAAGGTACCATGGGACACAGGTGGACAGTAGTCACCCCTTTGATAATCACAGTGCCACACTAGTCATGTCAACTGTCTACGTGGCACACGTCATCACAAAAGGTGTGTCATCCAGGAAATATAGGTTAGTGTTCCCCTCTACTCATCACACATAAAGCCCATTATCGATTACAATGCCCCATGTGGTGTGTACCTCCCAAGACATCTACAGCAACTGGAAACGACACACACATACCTCACAAAGAGTAATACCGGCCTCAAACAGATGCCCTATGTAGACCATTTCACAAACCCACAGCTAGACTGTGTTGCATACCGCCTACACAGAGGAGACCTCTGCCTAACATACTAAGCTATGTCGAACCCAGAGCTGTTGGACATGCTCCACATAGACAGATCACAATCCCTACGAGCTACACGCTCTAGGGACCTAAACCTTGTGACCTCAATAGACAGCACATGCTGGAGGGATAGATCCCTATCTCAGAGACATCCCATACTCTGGAACAAACCACCTATCAATAGCAAACAAAGCCCCTAATTAGCTGTCATCAGAAATAATCCTGATGAATGTATGGGAGATAGGAAATACACCCTGGGAATCACCTCTGTGGCTCTGCTTGACAGGGCCACATGAAACGTACTTACCTGTGTGTCAAAGGCCAGGGTAGCATATGGCTAGACTTCTATAGGCCCTACGGCCAATAGCCTATTACCTACCTATGAAGTGATACACACCCACATGTACTTGTTGCAATAATTGCTATGTGAGGTTGACTGAGTGCGATGGTGAATTTGTTGGTGAATGTGTCAAAGTTCTGTATATGTGTGATAGCTTAGTGGGAAACAGTTTCAGTCATGGTATTATGTGTCCTAGCTGTGATCCCAGCAAAAGATGTGTATGCAATCGCTAGGCAGAAAAAGCAGTATGCCATATGGTCTGACGTAGTCCCTTGGTGTTGACTGGGGTGTCCCACTGTAGGTTACAGCAGTACATGTATGCTTATTGAGTGTTACTGCTGGTGAATCCAAATCATGTATGAACTGTAGTACTACCTGAAGCTGTATGCCTACACAGCACAGTATGGTAACACAGCACAGTATGGTGTATGTCCACATTTCTTGGAACCACTGTTTTGTGTGTTCCCTGTAGTCCTCACAGATTACATACCTCAGGCATAAGGCTTTGTAACTACTGACACACAGTACTGTATGGTACACAAGTAAAGGTCATCTGGGTTGCCATACCTTTGTGTCTGGTATGTATGTCTGATGTGTGTGTGGGTATGCCTGTACCATGGCCTCGGTCATATGTGTGTTACAGGATATAAGTCTGTATCTAGCAACATGTATAGTCTAGTACAGCAGTATGCCACCTATATTAATGAATGTGCACATATGTTAGGCAGGGTTTTGCCATCAACGACTAGTGTGGTATACTGGTAATACTGTAACTGGACTTTACAATAATTGCAATGGAATACATATTTCCTTTTTTTTTTTTAAAACAAGTTTATTGTTTTAACATACAAGAGAAATATCATAACAATTTTATACAAGTAATTAAAATAGATATGATTATAACATTCAACAACACAACCAAAGTATTTACAAAGACATCCACTACAATCAGATCAATTAATTAAACTAAAATACCATGCTATTGAAGTTAAGATTTTTTAACAAGTTTTGTAAATTATCCCATACAATATAATAAGATGTTTTTCTAGTAGTTCTTGACTTTATTGTGTTCAATTCCATATGGCACACTATATTCATAACATTTTTAAATTCATTGAACGAAGGAGGTGTATCTGAAATCCAATTTCTGGTTATTATTTTTCTAGCCACTGCTAGAATAGACCATAACAAGGGAAGCTTAACCTTTTTAACACTTTGAGGTACAGGTGTGTTGAATAATATAAGAGATTTAGAAATAATGAAATTATCTGTAAAAAGAGCCTGCAAAAAGTCATTAATTGACTTCCAATATTCTTTCAATTTTATACAGTCATAAAACATATGAGCCCAGTCAGCATTAATTTCTACATTACATCTTTTACATAGATTATCTTTATTATTTATTTTATTCATCATCAAAGGTGTATAAAAGGATCTATGTAAAAATTTCCATGTAATAAGTCTCCAGACAATGGAAGACTTAGTTTTATAGGCAGATTCCAATATATACTGTTTATCTTGTTGATTTGGTGAGTCACCATTAATGGAAGTGAAATAATTCCAGTAGGTATCTACACTGTAAAAAGTTTCTTGTCTGATAATTTTATGTATGTATGAAAGCTTACCTTTATCAGAAACTTTATGTTGTAAATTTAATATCAAGTAATCAATCAGTGTTGGGATAGATTCTTTAACTGTTATAGACATTAGATCTATGTTATCAATGAGATGTTGTCTAAAGGTCTGAACCTCTAACCAGCAAGTTTCTCTTAGATCAAATTCTTGTTTTAAGAAATCTAGATTTTTAACTTTATTATCAGATATCAACTGATACCAGTACTTTAGATCATTATCTGTAGCTAAATGAGTTCCTTCAGAAGTGGATGACAAAAGCATACCTCGTGTATACATTATAGGGAATATAATAAAATTCCATTCCCTATATTTAGGATGCATGAATATAAAGTTACGATAGCTAATAATAATGTTTAATGGGTAACTAACTATATGTTTAGGTGTAATAGGTGAAGTACAAAATTCCTTTAGTAACCATAACATGGAGTTATTTACAATCATATTTGTATGTGTTAAGGAGATTTTCATGAAGTGAATACTAATTAGCTCCCAGTAATCTTTCCATTTTGCAACATATGACTGATCTATTAATAAAGTAATAACTTTTACAATAGAAGAGATAGTATATAAATTAAAGTCTGGAAAAGAAATACCCCTTGAGACCAGCTATTAGTATGTTTCTTTAATGCAATCCTAGGTCTATTAGGTGCCCATAGGAAATTTAACATTAGTGTATTCAATTTCTTGATAATTATTTTTGTAGGTGGGAGTATTATTGATTGTATTAAGTATAATATCTTGGGGAATATTATCATTTTAATAATTGTAAGTCTCTCTTCCATAGTAAAAAACATATTATTCCAGGTATTGAAAAGATTTTGTATATTAAGAAGACAGGTATTATAATTATTATGTATAATAGATTTAATATCTTTAGATAATATTATACCTAAATAAGTTATCTGTCCTGAATTGGGTACATATTTAGTAAAATCACTAATGAGAACATTTTTTCGTGTGTATATATAGGTAATATTTTAGTTTTTTCTTCATTGAATATTAAACCAGAAATACTTTTAAAATTCATCATTTTATCAAATAGAGACTGCATAGAAGAATTAGATCCTGCTGATGTAATTAGAACATCATCTGCAAAAAGTTGAATTTTAGATGTTGTATTTTCATCTATTTCAAAACCCTCTATGTCAGTACTGTTTCTGATCAAATTAGCCCAAGGCTCCATTATTAAAGTGAATAATAGTGGAGAGTGGACACCCTTGTTTTGTACCTTTAAAAATGGGTATTTTTTGTGAGACATATGTTCCTACCTTAATATAAGCCAATGTTCCTTTGTATAGATGCTCAATTAGATTTACAAATGTATCTGAGAAGTCTATGCACTTCAGTAAGGTAAACAGGTAGTCCCAACTTACTGAATCAAATGCTGAACTTATATCAAGACTAATAAGTGTTAAATCTTTCTTTTTCCTATTTGCAAAATCAATTAATGTTAGAGTTCTCCTTATATTATCAAAAGTATTTATATTTACAATGAAGCCTGTCTTATCTATATCTATAATGCCAGGGATGATTGTCTTCAATCTATCAGCAAAAATACTCATAAACATTTTATAATCAACATTAAGTAATGAGATGGGTCGATATGAAGTACATCTAGTTGGATCTTTATTAGGTTTTAAAATTGGCGAAATAAATGTATATTGCCAAGATGGGGGAGTTATTAGCTCATTTTGGGCCAAAATAAAAACCTTATGTATTAATGAGTATGTACTTTTAGAAAGGATTTTATATATCTCTGGTATAATACCATCATTACCTGGTGCTTTGTTTGATTTAAGCTTGTTTATTTGTGTAACAACCTCTGTATATGAAATACTTTTATCCAATAGTTTAATCTGTTGTTTATTAAGCTTTTTATTCATGTTTGTGGTTATAAATTCCTTTATTTTATCTTTAGGTTCCATGTTAATGTTATTATGATTAATTTTGTGAAAGTGATTTCTAAATTCATCTAGTATTTCTGGTAGACTAGAAACATTCTTCTTTTTCCTTGGAGAGAAAATTTCTTTGCTATGATTTTGTTTATTCAACCTTTTTGTTTTATTTTTAAGTCTATGTAAGTATTTGGGGCTTATTGAGTAAGACAAAACTTGTATTTCTCTAGAGTTATTTTAACTTTATGAGTTAAAATTTCTTTGTATTTCTCATTTAGTTTGTTTATTTCTTCAATGACTTTCTTATCCATAATATTTTCTTTATTATTATGTTTATAAGAGTCTAATTTACTTTGAATATCCAACAATTCCTTATCCCAAGATTTCCTTTTATTATTATACCATCTGATACTTTGTCCATATAGATATGATTTTAAGGCATCCCAAACATAGACAATGGAGACTTCAGGAGTATTATTTATGTCTAGAAAATGTTGTACTTCTGAAAGTATATATTCTTTATAGTCTTTTAGTTGAGTTAAGTATGCTGGTATCCTTTTGATCTGAACATTGTGAGTATTTTTTATCATAAACTCAAAAACAATTGAATTATGATCAGATATAGGACATGAAATGATTTTGGAATTAATTAATTCTGTTACCATCTGGTTAGAAATAAAGACTCTATTTTTGAATAAGTTTTGTATCTGTTAGAAAAAAAGGTGTATGGTAATGATTTTGAGTCTATCTGATTATTAATATCATTTAAATGATAAGAATTAGCAAAATCCTTTAAATGTTTTGCATTAGATGTAATTTTCCTTTTTCCTATAGTGGTAGTGTCACTTTCATGTAGTATACAATTAAAGTCACCAGCTAAAATAATATCTCCTATAGAGAATGATATGATCTTATCAAGATGGTATTTCACTGTATTAATACCAATTCCAGGTATCCAATATACATTAATTAATGTATAAGTCTTCCCATTAATTTGTATTGTAACCATACAAAACATTCCTTTATCATCTTGATAAGACTTAATAGTTTTAGGAATGGGCATACTTTTATTCCATAAAATAGCCACTCCTCTTTTTTCTGAGTGTGCTCTGAACTAACCAATACTGTATATTTGTTTGTGGCTAGTTTATCAATATCTTTTTCCAGAGATGTGTTTCTTGAAGGAAGACTAAGTTGGCCTTATGTAAATTAATGTATCTTATTAGGCTTGCCCTTTTACACGGATTATTCAGTCCATTAATGTTTAAAGAAATTCCTTTTAGAGATGTCATTTGGCATTTTTAAAACATAAAAAACTTATGATCAAAATAACAATTAACAAAATAAGTAATGTTATACCTCCTCTTTTAGGTGTACCTTTAAATATAGCTGTATTTATTGAATCTCTTATGGGATTTTGTATAAGATTCAATGTTGTTTGTAGTGACAATGAGCTTACAAAATGTATTGTGGATGTCAGAACTATATACATACAACAGTGAACAAGAGAAAATAATGTAAGGATTAAACCTTGCACCCAGCCTGGAGTTAAAAACTCCAGCTTAGAGTAGTACATACTACTCAAGTTAACCCCCTACCCTAAGCAGCAGTACCTCAGCTACCACCTTATCAATTTAATACTAGTTATATTTAACTTAAATTAACAACTTTCAATTAGATTATCTGGTAAGACAAAACTACACATTTGATAAAACAGCATCATATAAACTAAGAGAAACTTTTTTTTTTGAAACTATTCATACTACTATATACATCTATTTAATATAATACATTTATATTCAAATAGCATTCAAATAAACTTGATATTAGGAACCAAGAAGAGAGAGAGAAATAAAAGACGTGAGAGAGGGAGAGAGAGTGAAAGAAAGAAAAAAAAAAAAAAGGGAGGGCATATTTACATATTAATTTATTCAAAGTTTGTAAAATAAGTTCTAATGTTCATTTAAATCAATAGCTTTGGCTAATATGGTTCAGACATTACATATATTAAGATGTATCTATTTTCTGTTATGTAAATGCAGTTAACAGCTTCCAAAAGACCTTAAATTACTTGTATCAGATCTTTTTTCTCATACTTATTATTGTCAGTAGAATAAAATAATATATTTATAGAAATTGTTATAAATCATACTGCATAGTTATGTAAATTCTCAGAAACACTTGCATTATTGTGAAGAAAGCCATCTGTATTTTGTATATCTAAACTGCTGCTTTAAAATATATCACATGACAACTTCTTCCAGAATAGTCATAAAATTATTTATGCTTGTCAATCAGATAAATCAAATGAATTATAGCAATTTATATGTTTAAATCATAAGTTTTTAACATACATTAATATGCTGCAGTCAAGTAAACTTTCAAAAACACTTGTATAAATGTTTCACTTTCTATGCCTTCTAAAATATCACATTTGCTTACTATGAGAAACGGCATCATTTAAAATCATTATAACTTACATATTTTATAAATTATAACATAAATAATTAAGTAATTATATAAAATAACTCACATTTAAATGTTAAAGAGTTCATTTTCCATCGCAGAGTCGCATTTGCAGCAGTTCTACTTCCTGGTAGAGTGTTCTTCATGAATCTGCGATGTGTCAGTGTGAATTCTGGGGTCAAAGTTCAAATTGACTGCTTTCAGCTTCTCTGTGTGAATTCTGAGTGTTGAAGCTTTTAAAACAACTCGAGGACACTGTTCACGAGGTAACCCACATCCCAAATTGTCTCCCTTAACATTTTGGCGGGAATTTTGTTATAAACAAGTGATTGACATTCATTTAGCAGTATAAATGCAGCTAAACATAACAAAACCTTCGCAAAGTATTTTACAAGTTATTACAGCCTCTATGAAAGTGAAACTAAGCCCAAAGTTATTAATATGTAATAGAACTCAATATTTTTGCCCCAATTCAATTTTTATACAAATCTTATTATTTACTGTGCCTGTATGATCAAAAGCATTTCAATATATTAATATGAAAGAGAATAAAGAGAAAGAACAGAGAAAAGAAAAAAAGAGAGTAGAAAATAAAAGAGCAAAAGCATAGATAAAAAATGTAAAAGGAAGCTATAAAAAGTATTTACAATGGAATATTACTTGCTGCTTATATTAATAAAAATGGAAATGAAACATATTATTTACTATTATTTAGTTCTAATTGTTATTAATTAAAGCATGACAGATTATTTGTAAACAAGCATACGCAATATAATCAAGGAAGTATAATTAGCAATAGCATTTAAACAACATATAAACTTTTTTACAAGGAATAAATAAGTTATTATTCCATTTATCATATTTTCATTACACTTCTCTCCCTGCCCTCCCCCACCCCTTACCCACTACATAATCTAAATAGAATGACATTGTTTAAAATAAAGAAAAGAAGAAAAAAAAAAGAAAAAAATGTATCAAGTTACTAACCTTACTTCTCTTAGTCAGAAAGAGAAACATATTGAATGATAGCTTGTTATTAGTTCCTCAGATATTTTGACTGATTATGAAACAAAACAGTTCTTTGCACACAGAAAATAACTTTGATTAAATCTTTTTCAGAATATTTGTGGCTTTCTTTTTTATAGCTTTTATAGCTTTTATAGCTTTTAATAATGAAGAAAAATAAAGAGAGAAAAAAAAAAAAGAAAAAAACATAGAACAAGTCATTTGTTTTTTAGTCTCTTCTTCTTCTCTGAAGTCTTCCACGAAGTTTCATTTGCCAACCTCTTTAATGAAGGACTACCCCATTCCATTTCCTCTATTTTATCCAAAATCTTATTTTTTTTGATAAGCAGTAATGCAGAGTCTAAGTCATCAAAAATTTTAGGACCATGAGGAAGGAAGATTTTTAGCTTGGCAGGAAACAGAAGGTAGGTTTTAAACTGTGCTTTTTTAAGCTCCCTTATTAATGGCAGAAAAACTTTTCTTTTAGCTATTACCAAGGAAGAATAGTCATTGTCAAAACGCACAGTTGTCTCATTAATTTTAACAGGAACTTTAGCCCAAGCAGATTTAAGAACCATCTCTTTATCAAAAGATGATAGAAATGTAACTATAACTGATCTAGGATACTTTTTGTTAGAGTTAGTATTAGCTATAGATCTATGGGCTCTTTCGATACCAAAAGAGAATGCTTCTGGTAAGTCTAAAGTTTTAGGGAGCCATGTTGTTAAAAAAGAAGTAATATTGTTACCTTCAATATTTTCTGGCAGTCCAAAAATCCTAATGTTATTGCCTAGATCTATTTTCCAGGTCATCAAGCTTTGTTTGTAGATGTGTATTTTGTTTCAGCAAGAACTCAATGTTGATTTCCTCTTCTTGGATTCTATTTTCCATGTCATTTACAGTCTCTTCTATGCCTGTAATCTGGATCTTCTGTTGTTGCAAGTCTATATGTAACAAGTCTATTTGTTTTGTAGTTTTTTCTATGAAGGTATCAATTTTAGTATCCAGTTTATCCATCTTAGCAGTAAGTTGCTGTATTGTAGATATCAGAGACTGAAGTTCTTTCTTGATGCTGGAGTCTTGAGAATTTGTCTTACTGGAACTCATTTCAAACAGAGAAACTGACAGGAAAATTTCCAAGGTGATTTCTGACAGGAATATTTTTAAAATTTCCTTTCTTTTTTAGATATAGTTCAAGAAATAGATAAAACATATTTAGAAAGAAAATTACTTCATAAATTAATTTTTTAAGTAATTATTTCCTGTCAGTGCAGTGAAATTGGTGGAGCTGAAGAAATCTGCTGCTATCCTGTGTTCATCCTTCTGGAATACATATTTCCTGATGCATTAGCTTGATATATACCTCTTGTGGCTAGGTAGTGCATTGTGTTGCATACAGTGCGCCATGTACTGTTGTATAGTCTTACAAACTGGTTTATCTTTGTTGCTGTGCAAAACATGGTTTGATATATAGAGTGTGCCAGGCACTGTCAGGCAGTTGTGGGCTGAGCACTGATATGTGGTACTGAAAGTGTGTATCCTATGACAGCCAATAGGTTACTATATATGGCAGTTAATTGATATCTGTACATTATAATGTTAAGTGTGCCACATGACATGCTCACACATATTGTTTCTTTGTCTTCCAGGGTAATGGCCAACATCGTAACCCCACCTACAGCATGGCAGAGGAGGAACTGATAACAGCAAGCCTGGTGCAGCACTATGCCCTGCTGTTCTCCAGAACCAGCCAGGACCAGCAGACTGCACTGTGGTAAGATCTTGTCCATAGGGTAAATGACATAGGCATGCATAACCGGACTTATGAGCAGGTACGCCATCACTGCAGTGATTTAATTAGACATGTCTGGCAGCATGCGTCAGAGATCCATAGAGAACAGCTTGCCACAGGTGGTGGGGTACCCATCCGTCCCCCCTCACCAGAGTGGAGGAGCTGCTCCTGAGCCAGGTGGCTCCTGGCCAACAGCAACAACATCAAGCAACATGTATCATCATGGAGGCCGGAGCCACTCAGCAAGTTGACACGGAGCATGCAGGTAACATGGCATAGCTGTACACTACTGTTGCCTCTATTGGTAGAGCATGCTCATGTGAGATGTGTACTGTGTAGTTAGAGGACGTGGTGCCTAGTGTTGTGCAGTAATAATAATTAGGAATGTAATCTATAGGCCTGTGACTGTCCACCATTGTACTACTGTAAGATTGCAGACACACAGTAGCAATGCCACAGTTGTTGCCACTGACAAACTGTCTCATATCCTTGTTGGTCCCTCTGGTGTGACAGCAAGGCAGCAGACCCATGCTGGTGAGTGTGTTCTACATTTAATATTACTAATTAAATGTGCATGTCATAGGTGAGCTGTAGGCCATGTACATGTAACACACCTACGCATAATGCATGCTGTGCATGTTTGCTGTGAGATTATGCACATCCCAGTAAAATGGGTAGCTGCCTAAAACACATAACAATACACAGAGCATCCCACATAATTGTGGCAACACCGTAGTGGACATTGGATATGCAGAGGCAATACACATGCACACAACATACACAACTTTGTCATACGTGGTACATGTTCACATGCTACACATGGTGTATTCAGACACCCGCTGTAAGGTCACACTCCAGTATCCCAAATGTGATCCGCACAGCACACATAATATACCTGAGGGACTGATGCCTCTCATGTGGCTGTGCGACACTCTTCAACACATAACACATTCATGTTAGGCAATGCCCCGTATTGGGCACCATACAAACCCATGTAGCAACTGGCTATGAAATGGTGAATGTAGCCATGGTACAGCAGTTCTGGTACAGCATGGTATGTGCCATTCTGGCACACATTAGTAGCCTTGAGTGACCACATGATGCTGCATGATGATGGCTCATGGTACTACACCCCATCCAGTTACAGTGACCACAGTACTACACATAGCATTAACTGCTGTGCATCTCAATGTTGTGTGTGTGCACACATATGGACTGATACACAATATGCATAGCAATCACCTTTTGTATAAAGTGACACATATATGCCTTGTAATGCTATTGAGTGTATAGGTCACATGACACACACTGTGTATGTGTGATGTTTAATGTTGCACTTGTGTTGTAGCATGCCATGTCATGGCTGGCACTGGCATGGCCACAATATGCCCTGCACTCAACATAACCACTGTACAATGGCTATGTTGAACAATGGTATTCCATCAGGTATACATGCACCACTCATCCTGTGTGTATACATAGCATGCACGTGCTAAACCTGTGTCCACATTTATCTGCTAAAGACACAGACGCTCTAATCGGAAATGGATATCTATGTGACACATAGATACACATCCAGCCATGGTATGTATACCTGTGAGTGATGGTGCACAGGACATTGCAGAGCTTTTAATACTTACACAGCAATGTTGTGTCCATGTACACATTCAGTTCCAGGGTGAGGCCAATCACTGAACAACAACACACATGCATCAAAGCCATGTATACTCTTATTAGCCAGGGCTGTGTACACCCGCACAGCATGCTGTTGATCAACACACATCCTGCATGCTGACACATGTTATATCACTGTTTGCCTTGTGATACTGTACCCCACCATCACCTGCTATTGAGTACATTCTGGATTGCTGGTGGTGTGTGTGTGTGCATGTGTGTGTGTGTGTGTGTGTGTGTGTGTGTGTGTGTGTGTGTGTGTGTGTGTGTGTGTGTCTTAGTGAGGAGTGCATTCGTGTGCATATGTGCATGTGTTTATGTCTGCATGTGTTCATGTGTTCATGTGTGCATGTGTGCATGTGTGCACGTGTGCATATGTGCATGTGTGCACATGTTCATGTGTTCATGTGTGCATGTGTGCACATGTTCATGTGTTCATGTGTGCATGTGTGCATGTGTGCACATGTGCACGTGTGCATGTGTTCATGTGTGCATGTGTGCATGTGTACATGTGTGCATGTGTGCATGTGTGCTTGTGTTTATGTGTGCCGACATCATGTACAGGTTGTAAAGTGTGTTTCCTGTCTTCCTCTCACAGGTGCTGACTTTGGGCTGGTTCACTGC
The DNA here is from genome assembly GCF_019279795.1 of Protopterus annectens. NCBI lineage: Eukaryota > Metazoa > Chordata > Ceratodontiformes > Protopteridae > Protopterus > Protopterus annectens. Next base: position 1,258,279,252 of record NC_056739.1, read on the forward strand.
AGCAGGGGAACTGATGTCACTGAGCAAAATAGTGATAATGATAATAGGTGTGTTGAGGCACAGGCATGTTTGCCAGGGTCTGTCGTTGGGCCACCAATCGACAGTACACAAGTGTCCACCCCATCCATGCACACAGTCATACTGCCAATACATCCATCACCAATGCCCTTAGCTGAGGGTCATCATACAGTCGGCATTGGCCAAGACAGTGTGGTATCCATGGCACATGCATCCTGACACAGCAGCCATACCCAGATGTATGGAAAGGTACCACATAGGCAGATGTCCAGGGGTTCTCGTCGGAGCACTGCTGCTCATCATGCCACTGGTAGACGTGCCACAGGTCTTACAACATCACGCATGTTCCAGGCTGTCATGGAGGCACAGACACATATGGAACGGTACACCAGACAGAGACTAAGGGCACAGAGGGCACATAACACCACCGTAATTGACAGTATCCGTGACCTAGCTGGTGCCATCCGTAATTACACTGAGGTCACTGATAGATGTTGGGGAGAGACACTAGATGTCCTCCGCAATGTCATGTCCATGTTTCAGGACAGTGCAGGACGGTTGAGTCATTGACGTGGATGTATGCCAGCAACATCAGCAGCTGGCAGTTGCCGTGGATGTCTCTCAAGCCACAACCGCTCCCATAGTGCCAGTACCAGCCCCAGCAATGTTGGAGGTGGGCTGTCCATAGAACATCCTAGAAGACCACATGCACGTGGCTCTGGACAGTCCCAGCAGGGACCTGGGTCCAGTGTACATCCATCTACTTCTGGGAATAGTAGCCAGTCTGGCGTAGTACCTGATAGTGTCAGTAGCACCCCTGCCAGGCACAGGTACTGTATCCATGGCCAGAGATGGTGATCTGTAAAGCCTCACAGGTACAGTCTGTGGCTGTCCCACAAATACTCGTATATGGCAGCCACATGGTGGAACTGCGTGCATGCAGACACACACACACACATAATCGAGACACCTAGGGTTAACACATACCCACACACATTACATCAACATTGGCCCATACCAGTATTCTTGCCCCTCACACACACACACACACACACACACACACACACACGCACGCACACACACACACACACACACACACACACACACACACACACACACACACACACACACACACACACACACACACACACACACACACACACACATACATGTTGATCGGATGGCTCACTGTAGGCCTCTGGCAAACCAACAACACACCCTGTGCATATGATGAAACCTGTGCCACCTCCTGTCATCTGTAACATTGATGCAGGAACAGGCTGCCATGGTGCTGATGCCAGGGTGTCTTTATAGCAGTATAGCAATGTTAGCATGTTGTCAGCAGTAGAGTGTAATGATATACTTGAAGGTGTAGCTGAGCAGGCATGATGCATTAAAGCTATGATTGTCATTGTAATGTTGTTTACACCAGTGTTAGTTCCAATTGTGTATTGTCCGCCCACGTGCCACTTGGCTGATTTGTGCAGTATTGGCAGCATGTGTTAGAGAGTGACAATATGTGTGGGATGTGTGTAGCACAGATTTGCAGGTGTATAGTTGTGAACATGGTGGAGGTGCACTGTCTGCATGTACATGCATAGTGGACACATGGGCAGGGTGACATGCTCTGTATTACACAGTAACACTCCATAATTTCTATTGGTGACCAGTATGCATTGTACTACACACATTTCGGAACCTGACTACACATGTGTGTATGACATGGTTTGACACTGTGCTGTGGGTGATAGTGTTACTATCTGTCATTGTTTTGCATTCTGGTAGTATACATGACTTCAACAGCCTGAACACAACCAATCGTTAGATGATGTCTTGACAACTGGCACATGGATGTAGGATACACAGCAACATTTGGATCCTTCAAGTACTATACTATGCCAGTAACCAGTGGTATTCACCTGCACCCATTACTGAGACCACTCCTGTTTAGCATATGGCTTTCTTAGGTACAAGCAATCACAGTAAGGATATGTCTGTCCACATCTGGTAATGCATACTGTGGCCTATACTGCATTCTCCAGATGACACACACATCCTCCACAAGGGTATCATACAGACAGATACCTGTTGTCAAACCCATGCTGTAAAGCTATAGGCCAAACTAAGCATAGTCATCCACCTTTATGGAACATAGTATCCCCACAGTACCACATAGGTAGTAGCCACCAACATGAGGAACAGGTACCAATGTGTACATGCAAACTTGTGTTCCATCATCTCTCCTTTGATAATCACATTTCCTAAGGTATTTTGAAATCCCTCGGTGGATCACATAAGCAATAAGGGATCTGCATGCATATCCACAAAGGTTGTTCTACACCTATCATGAATAGTGATCATTGACAGACTTTGCTGCGTTTGAACAGGTCTGACATATACCTCGGCCATAAACCCTCACTCACACTATTCAATAGGAACCGTAATGAGTGTGTGTGACACGGATGATCTAGGCCAGGCATCACTGCTGTGGCTGGCCTTGTCACAAGCATACAGTTGTGACCTAAGGTCTGGGAAACAGTAGCACAGTTTGGCAAAGATGACACCTGTGTTCTTGGATAAAGCAGGGTTCCCACACATGCAATAATTGAGATAACGTACATATATGTTTTGCCTCACAGCTACCTCATATGTGCAATGCCTACTGATATGTCATACGGTAGTGAAAGCAAAACCCACAACACATTGACCAACAGTGTTACATGCATAGAGCACACACACTCACCAAATGCAGTATTTAAACCCCTACCTAACTACTTCATGATACTAGAGAAGTACACATTAACATGATGCGCTATACACATTACTGGGAGGTCTCATTTCCACAGGTACATTTGTAGGATGGTGACATCATCAGACTTGACAAAGATAAGTATACCACTTGTAAGGTGTACTACTACTCTACAAAAAGGTTGCTCCTCTCCAAGGTAATTACACACACACACACACACACACACACACACACACACACACACACACACAGTTGTCAAGTGCAGGATTCAAACCCCTATATAATTACTTCATGATACTAGAGGAGTATGCATTAACATGATGTGCTATACACATTACTGGGAGGTATATTTGTAGGATGGTGACATCATCAGGCTTGACAAAGATAAGTATACCACTTGTAAGGTGTACTACTACTCTACAAAAAGGTTGCTCCTCTCCAAGGTAATTATACACACACAGTTGTCAAGTGCAGGATTCAAACCCCTACCTAAGTACGTCATGATACTAGAGGAGTACACATTAACATGCCACACTATACACATTGCTGGGAGGTTTCTTTTCCACAGGTATATTCATAGGATAGTGACATCATCAGACTTGAGAAAGATAAGTATACCACTTGTAAGGTGTACTACTACTCTACCAAAAGGTTGCTCTTCTCCAAGGTAATTACACACACACACACACACACACACACACACACACACACACACACACACACACACACTTGTCAAGTGCAGGATTCAAACCCTTTTCTAACTACTTCATGATACTAGAGGAGTATGCATCAACACATCGTTCTGTACACATTACTGGGACGTGTCTTTTCCACAGGTATATTTGTAGGATGGTGACATCATCAGACTTGACAATGATTAGTATACCACTTTTAAGGTGTTTTACTACTCTCCAAAAAGGTTGCTCCTTCCCAAGGAGACCACACACAAACACACTTGTCAAGTGCAGGATTTAATCCCCTACCTAACTACTTCATGATACTAGAGGAGAACGCATTAACATGTCATGCTATACACATTACCGGGAAGTGTTTTTTCCACAGGTATATTTGTAGGATGGTGACATCATCAGAGTTAACAATGATTAGTATACCACATTTAAGGTGTTTTACTACTCTCCAAAAAGGTTGCTCCTTCCCAAGGAGACCACACACAGACAAACACACTTGTCGAGTGTAGGATGCAAACCCCTATCTGACTACTTTATGATACTACAGGAGTACGCATTTACACAACACGCTATGCACATTACTGTGTGTTTTTCTTTCCACAGGTATATTTGTAGGATGGTGACATCATCAGACTATACAATATGGGTTACATTAGGTGGGCTACATAGAAGGAATGTCTGAACACTTTGGCCATGTGACCATCAAAGTGGAGTTTGCTATTTACCTATGTCCCCAGGGCCATAATGACTTTCTCCGTACATACTGGATTACCACCTATGTGGTAATTTGTGTGCACATTGTTTTACTCACAGGGGATGACTATGCATTCATTGGCATTCAGCTTGAGGGCATTTTTTTGACACCAGGTATCAGTCTCTGTAAGACACTTCTGGAGGATGTCTGTGTCAGCCGTAGAGTCGATTATGGACCACAGTTAGCAGTCATCTGAAAACCTGTTCAGCCATACAACTCCCGTGCTTGCCTGTACCTCTGAGCAGTATCTACTGAACAGGTGGGGTCCCAGGACCAACACCTGTGGGATGTCATTTGTGACTGGCTTAGAGTCGGACATAGCACCCACAACTCTGAACATGTGTGTTTGATCTGTGAGCCACTTGGCCACCCATCCTGTGACATAGCTGTTAATGTTCAAGCTGGTACACTTGTCCATGATGCAGAGTGGGGAATGGTGTAGAAAGTCCTTAGTGAGGCCCAGGTGGGCTGTGTGGACTACTTTCACCTCCATCTATGTCCTTGGTAACTGTTTGACATAAGTCAACTAGGTGTAGGAGACAGGATCTGCCTTTAACAAGGTGGAGATGTGTAGAGTCCAGCGTCTGGAGGCCTCCAATGTCTCTGTTTATGGGTTCCATAACAATTTGCTCAATAGCTTTGTAGACCAGGCTGAGTAGACATATAGGGCAATAGTTTCCAGGTTCTGTTGTGGCACCCTCTTTGTGGAGCTGGATGACTGTTAGTGTATGCCATTCTTTGGGTACATAGCCTGTGGTATGCTTGAGTCTGGACAGTGGATGTAGATGAGGGTGTAGTTCCTTTTGGGCCTAGTGTGGGACGTAGCCTGGGACACCATCCAGTCCCATTGATGCTGTGTTCTTAGCTTTGGAGAGGGCTGTCTTTACCTGCATGTCCATGACGTCTGGGGCTCAGCATCCTTCTGTGATGGACACAGGGCCATTTGGGGGTGATGGAAGGGGTTTACACTGAACCTGTCCCCCTGGATGTGGGCAATGAAAGTTGGTTCAGTGTATTTCTTTCCTTTTTCAGTAGCTGAGAGCATAGTTGGAAGTTGACACCTACATGTCTGGTATAGCTACCGAAGGCTATGTTGTTGTTATTCTTACATTCCTTGGCTATTTGTCTTTAGAAACAGTCCTTGGATTATTTTATGAGCGATCATTGTTTCTTCCTAATAAAGATCAGTGATGCCTTTCCTTTAGTGAAGTTGGCTCTATCATGTGTTCGTTTTCTCCTTCTGTTGTCTAGCTTATTTATGGGCAACAACCACCTGATTGTTGTCTTATTTTTGGAGGAGTGCATCTTGGATTTCTTTGTGTTGTCTCGTTCCATGCATCCCTGTAGATGCTCATAGGATGCATTTGTAAATGATTCTGCAGATTGTATACCATTATCCTATAGCAAGAGGTCTTTGGAACGTTCCACTTTGGTCTTGGGAAGTGTGCAGTTTGCTTTGGAATATGTCTTCACAGTGGTTTCATTGACTGGGTGGGGGGAGGTCAGGATGTGGATGTCCAGTGTGATTACTTTATGATCTGATATTACCAGTGAGGGGTTTATCTCTGTTGTGGAACACTGGTACCCCATGTTGATGATGATCATGTCCAGTATGTTGTTACCTGCAGTGGGCATGGTGACCAGCTGTTCCAGGGTATTAGAGTTTTTAAACTCTAGGAAACATTGGGCAAAGGACGTTTTACACAAGTAATTCTCCCACTCAGTGTTTGGGTAGTTGTAATCTCCTCATATAATGGTGTTTGACAGGACCCTTGTATTTTCCACTGTTCTCATGAATACTGAGTGAGGTTCCTGAGACAAGATACATGATCTGTAGCAGGCTACAATCTGATGAGCAGCTTTGCCCAATGTTAGTTGCACTTGCATGGTCTCCATGGCCTCATGCAGTGCCATTAACCTGAAGGTGTGGGTATCCATAAGGTAAATGGGTACACCCCTTCCTTTTGTATTTCACTCGTGGTTTTGAGTCCGAAGGTCAGAGGGATTGTGTGTGTTTTACGTGGAGCATGTCCAACAGCTCTGTGGTTGACATAGCTTTGTATGTTAGGCAGTGAACACCTTTGAGTAGGTGATATGCAAGGGAGTACGGATGGAGCATTTTGAGTAGGTGATATGCAAGGGAGTATGGATGGAGCATTTTGAGATGGTCTGTGTATGGCATGTATTCCAGGCCACTAATGCTCTTTGTGAGGTATTGCTGTAGGATTTCCAGTTGTTGTGGTTGGCTTGTGAGGTACATAGCAGAAGTGGCATTGTACTTCATTATAGTTCTAGTGAGTGATGAGTAGAGGGGAACAATGTCCTCTTCTATTCTGCATGAGACACATTTTGTGATGAGGTATGCCACATAGGATGGTTTCCTGACTACTCTGGGAATGTTGTTATCACAGTTGTGTCCACTGTCCACCTGTGACCCAAGGTCTCTTGTCACACTTTCAGTATGAAGTATACTACCACCTATGTTGTAGTTCTTGGCTACAGAGTTTTTAACAAAGGGGATGACAATGCACCTTTTGGCAGTGAGCTAGAGTCCATAGCTTTGACAACAGCCATCTGTCTCAGTGAAGCCCTTTTGTAGGATGTCCACATCTTTAGTGTTTACAGTTATGGCTCCTAGTTTGCAGTCCTCTGGGAACTTCAGTTGCCACAGACCTTCCATGTTAAATTTTACTTCAGGGAGGTAGATGCTACACAGCCTGGGATGTTATCTGGTTCCATGGCTGCTGTGATACTGGCTTTGGAGAGTGTTTTTTACCTGTGCAGCCTTGATGACAGCAACTTTGCAGTCTTCCATTATAGAGATGTGCTCTTTCATGGGGGGGGGGTAAAGTTAACACTGATCCTATCTGCCAGGATGTTGGCAATATCAGTTGGGTCTGTATATTTAGTGCCATTGAGCTGTAACTCAGAACAGATCTGAGTATAGCCATGACATGGACCTGTCTGTTGAGCAGAGATCTCCTGAGTTGACAGTATGCAACAGAGTACAGATTGGGTTACATTCAGTCTTGTTGCATAGGGCAACTATTTGAGGCCAGTAATCCTCTTGTTAAGGTACTTCAGTGGTCTTTCTGGCTGCTGAACATGCCTAGTCAGATTAATCGCAAGTGTGTTGTGGTACTCTCTGATGGGTCTGATGACCACTGAGTAGTGGGAACCTCCTTTGACCTACATGCACAGACCTTGGCAGTTTGTGTGAACACATGGCATGATTTTCTGACCACTTTATGAATGTGTTTCTGGAAGTAGAGATGACTATCCACATTTGTTCATAGATACCTTATTATCACATCCGTATTTAGCCAAAGTGTGTGAGCATGCCCAGTATGAACTTTCAGTATGTTGCTGCCTGATATTTGCTTAGTTTCTTTAAGTGTGTGAACATGCTCAGTATGACCTTTCAGTGTGATGCTGAATGAAATCCACTACATTTGTTGGAGTGTATGAGCACGCCCAGTATAGGCATTTATACTATATGTGTATGGCAAATCAAGTTGTATTTTTACAGCAGGGCTCACCTTTGTGTCATAGATCAACAGGAATCATGCTGTGCCTGCAGGGCTTCCATGAGACACTTTGCATAGACTTATCAACATTTATACATACAGGGGGGACAGCTATTCTTTGTACATTTCTACCCGGGGGCACAACTGATTGTTACTGTGGGTGTACATAGGATGAAGGTTTCACCTGACACTTATACACATTTGCTATGCCTGCACTGCTATGTACGGTACACCATTTCAATCTGTACTGTTGCCTATCGTACTGGCTTGATGCATACTACTGTGCTACAGATCCTAGTGTCCAATGTCACGTATATTAGATTGCGACTTCATAGCCTACACAACCCACATCACACTGCCTGGCCTGATGTTCTCTGTCTACATAGGCCTGTGGGGGAGGTTACCCATATGCCCCTTTAAGGGCATGATACAGCATTCCTTTGTGTTTGCATTAGTGTACAATTGTCCTGCTGTGTCAGTGCCACTGAAATGCTATCATGGCTTAGTGGTTCAGTACTGTGACTACAGTGCACAGTATCCTAGGTTCGATCCCTGTTACTGCTTTTTATTTTCATGCTGGGCAGACCAGACTGCTTAAGGACCAGTAAAGCAAATATGAGCAAGTTTACCTGACTTTGCTCAACTTTGCACGACTTTGCCCAACCTTGCCCAACATTGCTCACCATTGCCCAACATTGTGCTAGTTAACATGGGCAATTTTGTTTACATATACTAAATATTGGTAAATGCTGCTTAGCACTGCTTTATATTGCTTAAAACATGGCAATCATGCCTCAGGTGGTGCTGCAGGGCTGCATATGTTGGATGCACATACTACACTCCCTATACATGTTTGGAAACAGGTAGTGTCAAGTTAGGCATCCCTTTTATTTTATGTGCAAGTCAGAGAGAGGTATCATTTCCAGGGTTCCTACTGAGCTAGTGTATGTGCTATGCATTGCCTCTTTGCCAAGGCCAAGGCATACTGGACATGGCTCCTTCTGCCTTCTGGGGCAGGCTCAGGTTGTTCCTCCTCCGAGTCACGCTGTGCCTGTGCAGGCCTCGGCAATGGTGGGGGGCTGTGTGGCCCTGCCCCATGCTGTTCCTGCTGCAGCTGTTTTCACAGGATCGTATTGTGTAGTATGGCACATACCATGACAATTTGGGTACATGTAGTTGGTAAGTACTGCAAGGCTCCACCAGATCTGTCCAGGCACTGGAACCGTGACTTGAGCATCCCAAACACACACTCAATTACATTTCGTGTTTGTGCGTGTGCCTCATTATGGAGTTCTTGTTTAGGTGTGTGTGCATTTCTGATGGGTGTCATCAGCCACAGCTCCAGTGCGTATCCAGCATCCCCTGCTAGGTGACCGTCATGGATGTCCCCATTGGGAAATGTCTGGTACAGCTGCGTCAGATGCCAGATATGGGAATCATGGTAACTTCCAGTGCAACCAGCACACACATTCAGTATTATGCCATGGGCATTACACACAACCTGGCAGGTGATGGAGTGGAAGCCCTTGCGGTTGATGTCGGCCCTACCTCGCTCACCGGCTGGTGCTTTGATGTGCATGTGCATGCAGTCAATTGCACCCACTACCTCGGGGTATTCCGCTATTTGCTGGAAGAGGCGCATATTGCTGGCCAATGCCTCACGGGAATTGGGGAAATATACATGATCACCGACATGTGCTGACATGGCATTCAGGAAATGGTGCAGTACCCTGGATGCTGATGCCTGTGAAATCCCCATCATATCCCCAGTTGGTCTCTGGAAGATACCTGTTGCTAGTATTCTTAGGCCAACACATACCTTGGTTTCTACTGGGATGGGTTACCCTCTGTTGGTTCTGTGTGTGAGGCGTGGCCTGCACAGCTCAACAATTTGCTGCAGGAGGTCTCTGTCCACTCTATAGTGCTCCACTATCTCCAGCTCATGTATCCCCTGGTAGGTTACCCTGGGTCTGTACACTCTTCTCCATCTCCTCACTGTGGGTTGCTCAGCAGCATTTGCAATGGCACCACCTTCAGCATCTTGCACATGTTGCCTTATAATAGCAATGGCAGCCCCTAACATTTTTTGTCTGAGATAAGCTTTTTAAGTTTTCACTTCTCTTTGTAGACTGCAGTGTTGCATTGTTTCTGAGAAAAACATGGGGGAATGTTGTTTGCAGAGTTTTAAGTGCTGGGCTGGGCTGGGCTAGTGTACTGCCTGTGTAATTAGTTGATTCTGATTGATTTCACCTGGCAGGTCTGCTAGTTCTCCTTGCTTAACTTCCTACTACTTCTTTTCCTTCCTTTTCCCTTTCTGTTTCCACAGGGGGCAGCGACGCGCAAACAAGCACAAACGCGCGCACAAGCACGCACACAGCATTACACAGCATTACACAGGCTTACACAGCCTTACACAGGCTTAGGCGGGTGCACATGCACGTACACAGGCTTAGACAGCCTTACACAGGCTTACATTGGCACACACATGCGCACACAGTGTAAGAATCTTTGCAAGAAACTTTAGTGATTGCCATGGCATACACCTTCAGTTTCTGGGTTTCAGTTCAGACAACTGTAGACACGCCTCTTCCAGTCCTGAGTAACTCACAGCAAACACATGCCACTCTACTCCAATAAGCTTACAGTCTTTGTAGCATACCCCCCTCATGATATCACCTATCTTCTACTCTGTTACTCCCCTAATCCTACTCTTACACTCTAGGGACATGGTTCACATGGCAGGGAAAATTGGGATCCACTATCCGTATACTCATTTGCATAGGATTGCCTACTAATGCTTGGTTACATCTCTCAGACCGAGCTTCCCCCCTTAGCAACCTCTGCTCAGTAGCCATGTTGTCTTCAGCCTGCCATTCACCTGCATGGCAGATGAATATATTTAATAAAATGCCTATTTTTAGGCTTTTTTTCCTTGTTTTTAGAGCGCCGCATGTTTGCGTGGCGCTGCGCTACGCTTAAACATCAAAGATTGGGGGGAAAAATTGTTTTTTATTATTTTGCAACACATAATAATGCCAATGGCCTTATATTTGGCCATTGGCATGCTTCCTCAACTGGATGCATCCTTTATTTGGAGCTGTCATAGCTCTGTTTTGCTTTTTGCAGAACGGTACTCAGTTACCTACTGAGTACATTTCTGCAAATAACACTACTCTTACTCGGACAGGTTTGTGTTTCCTGGATCACAAATTTACCTCATTTGCATAGCTTTCAGCAGCAGATGAGGTAATTTGCATATCCTAACACTGTCCGTTCAAGAGTCATTTTAAGAGCTCTCACGCACGCCCCTGCCGGCTGTTCCTGGATCGCTTGGCAGACATGTTGGCTGTCTGGAGTCTTACTCTACTCTTAGACTCCGTACAAGCCTTCGTGAATCCGGCCCAATGTGTTATACTCAATACACCAGGTCTTAAGACAGGGAGAATTTTAAAGTCTTTTTTTAACTGCAGAGACTTTAATTATTGAAGTCATATCTTGACTTTTCACTTGATTTATGACAAGTATTTTAATGGATGTTGTTGTTGTTGTGTGGTGTGGTGTGGTTGGTCACAGTCAGAAGAAGTCTTGTTTTTAGAACAAAACGATCTTACTGCCAATTGTAATTCATTTTTTTATCATATGTCCTTTATATATAATATTTCAATGGTTAAATGAAGATTATTTAATTGTGAGCACCAAGTGCAAAGCATCGCACCTTGGACCTTCCTGAATAAAGAACAGTAGTCCTGATTAACAAATAGCTACAATTTCATCTGGCAAACAAATGCTTTCTAGTCTTACATATCATCTGCAGATTCCTTACCATAAATTGAATCTAAAGGTACAACTTAAAAAATACTGCTATTGCAAACTTCTGCATGTGTTTAATTCATTTAAATGGTGTCCGTCTTTCCTTTTGGCCTACAGGAACACAATGTTAATACTTTTATACTTCCGTTGCATACCATTAATACTCTGTAACTGTTAACATTTTTTTTTCAGTTTGCTACAGTTTAACAAAGCTCTCTACAATTCACACAACACACTGTCAGGAGTATTATATCTACTAGTACTCCCTGGTGAAGTTCTCCTTTAACTCAGTTATAAAACTGGTACAGCTAAGAATGAAAAAAATGTGGCTTGTTGGTCTATAGCACAATTGTTATTTTCCGGACTTTAGGGACTTATCCCATGACCAACCTTGTCGAGAAAACTATATACCCCCTCCTTACTGCAATCAACTGAAATTATCCTACCTAAGGGTAAGGAGATACCCCCTCTCTCACATTAATTTTGGGATTAATGTGAATTTCTGACTAGTGTATAAAACCACCATTTGCATCAATGATTTCCATACAACTATGAGACTCATGGTATTTTTGTATAATTTAATAACTATACCTGCACTTAATTGGTCAGTCATGTGCTTTGAGTTTGCACTGCAATTTTATAATTAAAGAAGAGTACAACAGCTGACTTTACCATAATATATTTCATGCCTCATGGAGCACTGTTAAATGTGATTTGAAGCTGATTGCCTTATACATGTAGCATAATTGTATCTTAAGATGTAGAATGGCCTGAAAAAGCCTCACTCCAAATATAAAGTGTGCCCAGCGTAAAAAAAATATACAAGCAGTTTAATTTCCAGCAAGGCACTATCAAAGGCTAGCATAACACACAAGAGCTCATTTACTTTTAAATCTCCATTCTCCCAGTCCATATGTGGAACATAGGACCCGGTCAAAGTGTGCAAGCTGATAACTACTATATTCTCCCAACTCACGCGGGCATCCACAATAAGAAAAGCAACCTCAGAAACTAGATCCTAACAGCCAGCAACACGAGAGCCCCCTTGTCTCCATCTGAAGCCCTGCAGTCCTTGTATGTCTTCCATAACTGTTTACAAGTAATTGCAATTGAAATTAGCCTAATTGCGTAATTTCTATAATGGTATGCACCTTCAACGGGGCTCTACTGTCCCCCCCACCCTTATTTCCCAGAGATTACATACTTGCTCCACTCCCCTTTCTTCCCTTCTTTTTCCTACCCCCCATTAGTGAACATATCTTCCTGCAGACCCCCTTCTATTAACTTCTCCCAGCCCCTCAAGGCAGGCCTACTTATCAGTTCTTACAAATGAGCTCCCTGATGCTCAGAAGTCCTGCTACTGTAACCTACTCTTATGGACTAGACACTGATCTATAGAAAGAAAAAAAGAAAACAAAACCAAAAGAGGAAAAGTAGGAACTGCTCTCACTGATTGTTTTTCATGGCTGTGGCACATGGCTGTGGCCCAATCTTGTGTGGGGTGCAACCCACTCCGGTCGCCCTCGCTATGCAAGGGCTCACTCTGCTCCCCTACCCTACCCCCATTCGCACACACCCTCACTCTCCTTAGCCTTATACCTAACAGACCACTCCCTCACCCTATCTCATCCAATCACCAGCCCTTCACAATCACACCTCCCAACCAATCGCAACCTCTCTCCCACATTACAACTCCTTATCCTTACCACACCATATGCAGTCTATACTGTTTAACCCCCCACTCTACAATATCTCACTCTTATCCTACTTCACGATAGTCTTTCTTCTTCCTGCTCACACAACCCCACTCAATATAACAAATTATACCCCTCCAGATCTCTACTTCTACCAACTAACATCTTCCTACCTATTATTCTCCTTCTCCTCCCCTACTTACCATCACCAAAATGCCCCCTAACACAACACAGACACTATTCTCCACACTTCTCCTTTTATTACTATTCTCCCTGGCCTTCCTTACTTCTTAAAGTACCATCTACTCCTATACTAACCCCTCTCCTACCACTTCCACATCCACCTCCCTACCTATTCCACCTGACTACTATACTAACATTCACCATCCCTCAACTAAACCCCTACCTCCTCTGCAAAGTAAAACCCTTACCCACACTATCCAAACACCATTTGAATCCACTTCATCTCCCTATGCTATATTTTCTAAGAATCCACTCTTCCACCCCCCAGAGCTTCATGCATAGCCTTATGCAGCGATATACACCCAAATCCAGATTCCACCACACTTAACCCTCCCTCATCACCCAACACTACCTCCAAAAAGTCGCTCTATATAGTAAATCTAAATCTCCAAAGCATTAGCAACAAAATCTCAGACGTCCTTGCATGAGTCACACACCAAAATCCTGATATTATCACAATAACTGAAACCTGGCTAATACCACTTACCAAACACACTAAATTTCTCCCTCCAGGCTATCAAACAATCAGGCTAGACAGGACCCTCAAAAAAGGAGATGGAGTTGCTATCCTTTTCTCCAACTCATATAATCTTGTTCCATTTCCCAACCTCTTCCCACAGTTCTCTAATGCAGAACTTCTTATAATAATCTTAAACATGAACAACAATAAAAAACTCTGCCTTTACATTCCCCCTGGAAACAACATTCATATACTGGAGGACATCCTAACATGGATCTCATCCAATATTAAGAATGAAACCGTCATACTAGGTGATGTAAATATCAACTGGCTAGACCTCGACACCTCACAACCCTCATTAAATATCAATCTCTTCAACTTCACCTAGCTTATAAAAACCCCAACCAGACCCAACAAAATGAATGATACTGTATCTGTTCTAGACTGGATCCTGATCACTAACCCTAACAAGATATCCTCCACAGGAACTCTCCCCAATACCCTCAGTGATCACCTCCCAGTTTTTATTAACTGAGTCCCCCCATGTCAGTATCAGCATCTATACAAGCAAACCAGGAATCTTACCTCCTTCAATCCTACCACATTTAAGAATATCCTAAACTCCATAGATTGGCATTCACTAAAAACCCTCCATCTAGATGACACTGTTGATTACTTCAATACAACCTTTTTGGATTCAGTAAATAGTTTATCTCCACTATGTGTAAAATGGGTAAAACATAACCACATCCCCTGGCTTTCAAAACCCACCAGACTTCTCATGAATGCTAGGGACAAAGCTTGGAAGCTATGGCAGGAATACAATAATGCCCATGCCCTACACAAATTCAAAGAACTTCACAACCAAGTTAAGAAACAATTCACCAAAGACAAAAAACATTACCTCACGCTCCAATCTACTCACCAACAAAACCCAAAAAAATTCTGGAGCTCCGTTACCACATTACGTAACCCAGGTAAAAAAAATAATCTCTGCCCAAATCTCCCTGAAGAAATAGCCTCCCTCTTCAACAATTTCTTTAACTCTATTGCTGATATTGCTTCAAACTTCCGCCAAACTAACCCTTCCTTCTCCCACCCCTCCAAACTTAGTTCACCCACCATTTCCAGCTCACCCCCAACTTTCATCCAAAGCCAACACCTACCCTTCCTCTACCTTCTCCCTAACACCAACCCCCACCTCTATCATAAAACACCTACTACTTAAACTAATTCCCTGCTCCAACGCCCCAGACAATCTACTTTCAGAATGCCTAAAAATAGCTGGTGATAGTATATCCTATCCCATAAGCATTCTTATTAACAGATCCGTCCTCGAGTCCTACATCCCCAAAATATGAAAAAAGGCCCCCATAAAGGTGGCAACAGCACAGACATAACTAACTTCCATCCTGCCACAGTTCTTTCCCTTTATCCAAAATACTAGAAAAATGTGCCAACACCCAACTCCTCAAGTACCTCTTAGATAGCCATATCCTCTCACCATCACAACATAGTTTTAGACCTGGACAGTGTACAATAACTGCCCTTCTATCATTATGGGCACACTAAACAAAGCCCGTGACAAAGGATAACTAGTTTCAACCCTTTTCCTCAACCTATCAAAAACCTTCGATACCATCTCTCACCCATTACTCATTTCCCAGCTCTCCAATACTGGCCTCTCCCCCACTCTCTAAATTGGTTCCACAGTTACTTAAATGAAAGACAACAGGCCACAAGATAGCAAAACTCCATCTCCACCTTCCTCAACACCACCACCGGTGTTCCTCAAGGCTCCATACTCTGACCAATTCTCTTTAGTATATTCATAAACAAATTCCAATCATCACTATTGCAAGGGTCAGTCATTCAATATGCAAATGACTCCACTGTCATCTGTTCTGCCAATTCCTTATCCGACTTACTTACACTAACTCAAAATGCCTTCTCTGTCATTGAATCCTGGATGCTCAATAACCATCTCATCCTGAATCCTAAAAAAACAAAATCATTCTTTTCGCCCTTAAAAAAACAACCCCCCTAAACAAGTCAGACTTCACCATCTTCTCATTCAATAAATCTTTAATAGAAGTTGTTACTCCTCCTTGGAGTCTCTATAGATGAGCACATGAAATTCGATCTCCACATACAACACAACATCTGCAAAACACATTCTAAACTAGGTACCCTGTATAGACACAACCGTTTCCTAAGCCTATCCACTAGACACACCCTTGCCGCAACATACCTGTTACCCTCTCTCCTTTATGGCACCCCCCCTACTCACTAACATCCATGCTTCTACTAAAAACAAACTTGAAATTTGCTACAATAAAATCACCAAATTTGCTACCAACTCCAAATATTCCACTCACCACTGGATTGCCCTCAATTCTCTCAAATGGCTAGAGTTTCCTAACTACCTTTCCTAACTACAACTAACTACTGCTCACAAAATCCTCTTCAAACTCCAAGACTGTCCAGCTCTGAGCACTACCTTTAACTACTACTTTCCCAACAGGCCACTCAGATCATGAGACCAGCACCTATTACAAATCGACATACCCAATCTTCCTCCTGGTCAGCTTCTCTACTCATTCTCAGTAGCCAAAAACTTGGAATGCTTTACCCATCCCCATTAGAGGAACTCAAACCTTTACTCATTTCAAGGCTTCCCTTCATACCCACCTCTCATCTAACTGGATATGTAATTACACCAAGCCCCCCTTGGACTCACATGTAACCCCTAATCACTCTACTCATCTGTACTAATGGTAAAATAATAGCTCTATTACTGGTAAGGTAATAACTCTGAAAGAACAGCAAATACTTATTTTACTGTTGTAAACAATTAAGATCAGCAATAACCACTCTACATACAACTATGAACTGTTCACACCTACATTTGTAAATATTTTTCATTTATTGTTGACTGCTCATTGATTTTTTTTTCTTTCTTCTGTGTGGGATTTATCTCTGTAAGCTTTACTGACTAATCTGTCTTCAGTAGAATTGAATATTGTAGTATTTAACTACAAATCTTAAATGTAATTATTTATGCCATGGAGCTTTTCTCCCCAGGCCTCCACTGAAAATGGGCTCTCGTAGGCACAGTGGACTTTCCTGGTAAACAAAAAACAAATACATTTTTATTTATTTATTTTTATTTTACATTTGTTAACCGGGCTAGTCTAACTGGATACATGTCCATTTTCAGTAGAGGCCCGGGGAGATAAGCTCCACTTTAAACTAAAAAAATCAAGACAGAACAAAAGTCCAAAAAATATCTAAAATACATATACTTGAAGATTTTCTTCAACAACTTGAGTTATACAGAACTAAAATTATACAGACTGTGACTACTGAGTTTAACAAGGCAAAATACAGTACTATTACCAATGGAAAGAGATTGATATTCACCATAAGTATATTGGGTAGGAATGTACCTTTATAATGATGCATATAGGTTATAAAAATATATATAACACTGAGAAATAAGAAAATTATTAAATATATGTACATGAAGAAGTAATTACAGTCACAGTGAAAGAAATAGATTGGTCTATATACAAGGTGGAAGATATGAGCTCACTGAAGAAAGCAATGTTGTTAAGAGCATACTCAGTGATAGTTCCTTGGGAATAAGTTACTAAGAAGGGAGTGAGGGATGAATTTGCTAATACTGCAAAGTGGGTTATTGGAGGAGAGTTATAGAATAATGTTATACTGGGGGGGGTTAGTCAGGGTTAGTACAAGGACATAGCCATTGTGTTTTTAGTTGAATTTTTAGTTGCTTTTTAAAGAGTGGTAATGATGAGAGATATGTAAGTTTAGTGGGAAGCTTGTTCCAAATCTTCCCCACTGAATTAGAGAAAAGAGACTCACCTGCCTTGTTGTGGGATTTCTGGATGGTAACCAGTAGATGTTAAGTTGTCAATCTCGCCTTCATTCTTGCTAGATGGGTTCGGAGCCAATCCTCGGCTCCGACTCGGCACTTGCTAAGCTCGAGAGCTAATTTTACCAGCTCGAGGCAACCCTATATCCCATGATGCAAGGCAGAGATTACTCAGATCTCGTTTGCCGCTTCGCTAACGAGGTGCCTTCTTTTACCAGCTCTAGGTAAGTGAACTTTTTAGAGACTTTTCGTCTACCCCCCTTTAACTTTATATATATATATATTGTATTTTTGTTAATTATCGACTTACTTTAGCCCTATTCCCGTCAGTGTTCCCTTCTTTTTGAGTAAATATTCCCTTGTCCCTAGTTAGGCCTTAGGCCTTCCCCTCCCTAAATTTTTTCCTGTCAGGGATTGTTTGTGTGTGACTGTGTGTTATCCCTGTTTAATTTAATTTAATTTGTTGGACTGAGTGTTTTTGTGTGTGAGTGTGTTACTGGTGTTTCATCGACACAGTTATGTCGAAGGACACTAAGGTCTCAGGCTTCAAGAAGTGTGACTCGTGCTGTCAGAAGATGTCTCTGACAGACGGTCACACTTCTTGTGTTTATTGCCTGGGACCTTCGCACCTGCAGGACTCTTGTGCTATCTGTCATGCTTTCAGCCCAAGAGTCCTGCAGGAACGAAAAAATAAGCTCATATTAAGGGGCTTATTAAAGCCCGAGAGCTCCCTGACTAAGTCGGCGCCGGGGAAGCCCTCGAAACCTGTTAAGCCTTCGGCTCAGGCTTCCAAGCCGTCGGCTTCAGGTTCTTCCTTACCAGGCTCAAGATCAGCTCCGGCCAGAGCTGATCTTTCCATACCAGTCTCAGTATCAGCTCCATCTGGTGCTGATACTGTCAAATCCAGACACGCAGTGTCGGCTCCGGCTGGAGCCGACATATCTTTGGCTCCGATGGCTCCATTGATCTCAAAAAAGAGACCTCGATCCCCTTCAGTGGAATCTATACATTCGGCTCCGAGATCACCCTTACTCTCGGAGCTGAGCCATCGGAGCCGATCTTCTCGGTCATCCAGGCTATCTGATCACGACCTTGAGAGAGTGGTGAGTAGACTATTAAAGTCTCAGGCATTGGCCCAAATACTCCATAGCCCATCTCAACAGATGGTAGCTATATCACATCCACTGAACATTCCTCCTTTGACTCTCTTACAGAGCTCGGAGCCGGAGCTCCTCAGAACTGGTACCGTTGTGACTTCAGAAGCCGATACCACCCCTTTCGGCTCCGTCGTCCTCAGCTCCGATTTCCTCCTTGAGACTTTCATTGGAGGGATCCGGGCATCTAGTCTCTCTCATCGGCTCCGAGGGGGCGAGTGGCATCGGACCCTTGTCTGACCCCGTTCTCCCTCTCAGAGCTTCGGCGTTGGTGAGCTCGGCCCCGACATCTGCCTCAGAGCCTTCCCTCTTGGTGAGGCCCAGGGTTCCTATCTCTTCGGAGCGGGAACTTTCTGGACTCTCTGAAGGGGGAGCCTTCGAGGTGATGAGGAGTGTACTAGCCCCTGGGCTTAGTCAACGGACAGTTCCATCAGTTCCTCCCACTACAGTGCCTGCTGACATCTCTTCCCACTCTCTTGCTCCTGGACCCAAAGATCCAACGCCTCAGGTTTCCCCATTGGGAATATCTTCCTCTTCCGAGGCTTCTCCTGATCTGTCAGGAGAACCCCTGCGTAAGAGGACATGTAAGAGGAAACATTTAGACTCCCCTGAGTCTACTACATCAGATACTGACCTGGATGAGTCGGAGGGATCCCCAAGATCCTCCTCTGAGGATGTCTCATTTTCAGACATCCTTGAAATCCTTAAACAGAGGGGGAACTGGCCCTCCCTTAATCCCTCCGAGGATGAGTCAGTATACCTGGAGGCATTCGGATCTCGACCCTCCACCTCCTGGGTGTCTCCGCCTTTCGAACCTCTCATGGAGGTAGTGGCTCGGAAGGCATGGATGGCTCCAGATTCGGTGGAACCTATCCCTAGAAGACCTTCAAAATTTATTACTGCCCCACAAGATAGACAATATTTAACAAAGGGTGTCCCAGTTGATGCCATGGTGGTGGCTGCTGCCACCAAGAAGGAATTAGCTGATCCTTCAGTACCTGTCCATCCTCCTAATAAGGATTCTAGGACTATGGACAGGTACGGTAAGTGGATTTTTTCTTCAGCTACTTTTGCCATGAGATCGCTGAACTACTTATGCCACTTCACCCGCCTTCAAAGAGATGTTCTTAAAGAGTTGGGAGAAGTTTTACAGGATCCGTCAGCTGCTGGGTCTCAGGATAAGATTAGCTCACAGCTAGGAATCCTTAACTTCATTGCTAACTCCTCCATGCGGCTCATTTCTTATGCAGCCGATGGAGCGAGTAGGGCCGCAGGCACAGGAGTGGCTTTAAGGCGTCAGTCCTAGATGCGGCTTTGTAATTTTGCAGACCACTTCAAGGCATCTTTCACAAACTCCCCCTTTGATGGCTCGACCTTGTTCGGTCCTCAAGTGAAAGACACTTTGACTAGATGCGAACAAGATGGCAAGACTCTTTCTGCCGTAGGAGTCTGTTTCTCCACCCCTTCTAGACCTTACCCCAAAGGACAGAAGGGAGGGAAAATGTGGTTCCGCAAATCTCAAGAAGTCACGCCTGATGCACAAAGTCAGTTTACCCCCAGAGGCAGGGGGGGTAACAATAATAGACACCGCCCTAGGGGCAGAGGTGGTCCGCAGAATCAGGGTAGCAGAGAGCCTCTTTCTGACAAACCCTTCCAGCATCCCTGAGATGTTGCCCGATTGTCCGCCTTCAGAGGCAGTCGGGGGAAAATTATCGCTGTACCCAATAGCCTGGCTTTCCCTTTCTCAAGACAAATGGATACAGTCAATTATATCCGATGGTTACAAAATTCCCTTTATTCAAACCCCAATTCAACAAAAGGGAACCCTTCCAGACGTTCCACCCGGTCTAAGGGAACTAGCAGTACTAGAAATATCAAAACTGCTAGTAAAAAGAGCCATCCAGCCAGTCCCAGCGGACCAAATACGATCTGGAATCTACTCAAGGTTCTTTTTAGTTCCAAAAAAGACAGGGGACTGGAGACCAATATTAGATCTGAGCAAACTCAACAAGTTTGTAAAGAAATCAAGATTCCGGATGGTCATGCTTCAGTCCATTCTGCCCTTTCTGGGCAAGGACAATTAGATGTGCTCGATAGATCTTCAGGATGCGTACTATCACATAAAAATTCACAGATGCTCCAGAAGATTTCTCTGCTTCCAGCTGGGGACCAGTCACTTCCAATTCAGAGCCCTGCCCTTTGGACTCACTACAGCCCCCAGAGTGTTCACCAAATGCATGGCAGTGGTTACGGCTCACCTGAGACGTCAAGGATTCCAGGTGTTTCCATATCTAGACGACTGGCTCCTCACTGCCACCACCAGGCATCAGCTTCCCCAAGCCAGAAATTACACCATTCACACTTGCAGAAGGCTAGGAATTTCTATAAATTTCAAAAAATCTGCCTTGTCTCCTTGTCAATATATTACTTTTATAGGCGCAAGATTGGACACCGTACAACTTTCAGCAAGGTTGATAGACCAAAGGATCTTGGACATTCAAATACACGTCCAAGTGATTCTATTCAGCAACAAAATTCAGGCCAGATTTGCTCTGAAAGTACTGGGTCTTATGGCGGCCACCATAACACTTCTTCCCCTCGCCCGCTTTTCCATGCGGCTTCTACAATGGATGCTATTCACCCAATGATCTTTTCAACAACTTCCCATGCATCACGAGATCATAGTAACTCCAACTTGCAAAAGACATATGACTTGGTGGATATCATCCCCTCAAATCCATCAAGGCAGACCATTTGTTCCTCTTGCCCCGGTTGCCACGGTTACATCGGATGCCTCCCTGATCGGGTTGGGGGGGCATTATCAGGGCAGAATGGTCCATGGCACTTGGCAACCTTTCGAGTACCATCTGCACATAAATGTTCTGGAGATGAGAGCAGTGCTTTTAACGTTGCAAGCCCTCAACGACTCTTTTCCCCTGGGAACTATTGCAGTACAAACGGACAATATGTCCATGGTGTGGTATATAAACAAACAGGGTGGAACCAAGTCCTATCCACTGTGTCGAGAAGCTCTCAGACTTTGGCAATGGGCAATCTCTTCTCACCGGTTTCTGATAGCAATGCACATCCCTGGGAAATCCAACATCATAGCGGACAGATTGAGCAGAGCTATTCTCATGCCTCACGAGTGGTCTCTCAAACAGTCAGTGACGGAAGAGATTTTTCAGAAGTGGGGCCTTCCTTGCTGCGACCTTTTTGCTACACCTCAAAACAGCAAATGCCCAGACTTCTTCTCTCTCTTCCCCCTTCCAGGCCATCCCCCCAGAGACGCTCTAACCCAAGATTGGCCCCGGGGACTTCTTTATGCTTTTCCTCCTTTTCCGCTGATACCTCAGCTAATTCAGAAAGCAACCACCTTGAGAGCCAAGTTGATTCTCATTGCCCCTTATTGGCCTCGAAAGATATGGTTTCCATTCCTACATCATTACCTCTTGGTACAGCCATGGCATCTGGACCCGGTTCCAGATCTTCTGACCCATCAGTCGGGTCAACTGCACCAATCCATACCTTCTCTCTACCTCACTGCTTGGTTGCTCCACTTCCATCCTTAGCCAGGCTTCCTATGATTTCTAATCCCGTACGGGATTTCATAGTAGCTTCCCTAAAATCTTCTACCAGAAAGATCTACACTAGTAAATGGCGACGTTTCTCTTTCTGGGCAAAAGCTAGGAACATAGACCCCTATACTGCTCCAATTCATTCGGTATTGGACTTCCTAACTGACATTTTTAATTCAGGATCCTCTTCTTCCACAGTGAAAGTTCAATTGGCAGCCATTTCAAATTTTCATATAGGTTTTTTGGACCACAACATTATGTCACATAAACTTTGCAAGGCATTCCTTCGAGGTATCTTTTTATTGAAACCTCCAATTAGAGACCCCCCCCCCCACCACAGTGGGATCTAAATTTAATTTTAACATCCTTGATTCTTCCCCGTTCGAACCTGCAGTTCTTTGAAGTTGCTTTCTTGGAAGACACTTTTTCTAGTTGCCATTACATCTGCCAGAAGAGTATCTGAGCTTCATGCTCTCTGTGTTCGCCCTCCCTATCTAATATTCCACAAAGACAGGGTATCCCTAAGAACTAACCTGTCTTTCTTACTAAAGGTGGCATCACAGACTAACCTAAATCAGTCCATTGATCTTCCAGTATTTTTCCCGAATTATTCTGATAGAGCTGAACAAAAGTTACATTATATCGATGTTCACCACCAGCTCAGATATTATCTGGATAAGACAAAAATTTTTAGGAAATCTGATCAACTATTTCTATCCTATGCAGAGAACAGGAAAGGCCTTCCAGTTTCTAAGGTAACATTATCTAGGTGGCTGTCTTCTGTGATCACTTACATTTATCAGCTCAGAGGCAAATAGTTGGTTTCTAACCCAAAAGCCCATTCTACCAGAGCTCTAGCTACATCTACAGCTTTTCAAGCTAGACTTCCAATAGACACTATTTGTGCAGCAGCCACATGGGCCTCTCCTCATACCTTTGTTTCACATTACAAATTAGATTTGGTCTCCAGAGACAGAGCAAATGTTGGTTCCACCGTTCTCAAGAGTCTGTTCCATTGAGCCACCCAGGATAGAGGTGCTAGGGACGCGGTCCCATCCAGCAAGAATGAAGGCGAGATTGACAACTTAACATTTAGAAGTTATGTACCTACCATAATGTTCCATGTTAGTTGTCTTCTCTCGCCTTCTTTCTTGCATCCCGCCCTCCATCCCCCTAGCCTGGTCAGACCGGGAAGATTATACATCTTCTATTAAGAGGTTATTACCTTTTTCTAGCTGTTCAACTCCTAGTGTCACTAGATTATGTTGATCCTTTCTAGAGGGTTATGATGTTGTTTAGTATCTTTATTTTCTTCCTCCTCTTAAGTCGGAAGAAAATACTGCTATTTCTTTAGCTACCAAACGAGATCTGAGTAATCTTCGCCTTGCATCATGGGATATAGGATTGCCTCGAGCTGGTAAAATTAGCTCTAGAGCTTAGCAAGTGCCGAGTCGGAGCCGAGGATCGGCTCCTAACCCATCCAGCAAGAAAGAAGGTGAGAGAAGACAACTAACATGGAATGTTATGGTAGGTACATAACTTCTAATTTATTTTCTGAGTGAAGGTTAGTAAGGTTTGTGTAGGGGGAGATGAGGCTACTGAGAATAGGACTATGTCTAGGCTGGTACAGAATCTTATGGGTAATGGAGAATTGTTGAAATTCTAGCTGGTTATTTAGTTCTAGCCATCCTAGAAGTTTGAGATTTAGACAGTGATGAGTTCTAAATGGGGACCCAGTAGCAAACCTGGCAATATTGTTATAAGAAGTGGTCAATTTGCTTAGGTTGCTTTTGGAAAGATTAGTATAAATTGGTGAGGCATAGAAGAGGGTGGAGATCAGATGGGTCTGGGCAATAGTAGATCTGGCTTCTGGGTGAGAAAAGGTTTTATCCTATACAAGGATCCAAGTTTTCTGTTTATTGTTTTAATAGTGGCATTAATATGTGAGTCAAAGTTGAGGTTGTGGTCAATCAGTACACCTAAGAGTTTTGTAGTTGGGTCAGGAGCTATGATTGTACCATCGATGGATGTAACAGAGAAATCTATTGGGGTGGATTTAATAGTTGGAGTAAATAGTAATAGTTTGGTTTTTTTTGGCATTAAGGAGGAGGCAACGTTGTTGGAACCAGTTTTCTACTAAGTTAAATACTGTTTGGGTGATGGACTGGAGTTCAGATGAAGTGGATGACTTACATATCAAAGTGGAGTCATCTGCGTATTGTATGCTGGTAGGTAGAGGTAAGTTAGTAGAAAGGTCGTTAATGAATATGGCGAAGAGTAGAGGTCCCAGGATAAAGCCTTGAGGGACACCAAGGGTAATAGTGAGATGTTTGGATAGGTTATTATCCCAAAGGACAGCCTGCTGTCTATTGTGTAAGTAGGACTTGAACCATTGTAATGCCTGGGTGTCAAGTGAGAATGAGTTGAGTATGTTGAGAAGTATTTGATGGTTAACCATATCAAAAGCTTTTGATAGGTCAATGAACAGAGCAGAGGAGAGCATGTTATTATTTCAATGTTTATTAATGCAGTCTGTAAAGGATAGGAGAGCAGTGGTGGTACTGTGGAATGGTCTAAAACCATGTTGACAGTCAGCTAGAAGGTTATATTGGAGAATGTGGTCAGGAAATTGTTGATGGATGCATTTTTCCATGATTTTGGCTAGTGGTGATAGTAGGGCTATAGGCCAAAAGTTAGAGAGTTCAATTGAGTTCCCACCCTTGTGAAGTGGGATTATGTGAGAGATTTTCCAGTGTGAAGGAATGGAGCCTTCAGTTATGGTTCTCTTGATTAGGATAGAAATGGGATAGGCAAGAACTTTTGCAGCAGTTTGAAGGTATTCAGGTGGTAGGGGATCAGCTGCGGGAGGAAAAGGTTTAAGTTTATGAAGTAGAGTATAGATGAGGGCTGTAGGAATAGGTTTTATGTGAAAGGTAGGTGGTAAGGTTGTTGGGGAGGATGAGAGGGTAGAGCTAACAGGTGGTAAGGTGTTAGCTAGAGATTGGACAGTTTCAGTAAAAAAGGTATTGAAAGCATCAGCAATCTGGTTTGGAGAGTTTAGGGAGAGACCAGATGGGGTTGGTGTTTTGGAGTGGCCTGGATATAAAAGTTTATTTATGCCTGACCAGAAGCTTTGGGGTTGATTATGGTGATTTTTTTGGAGTTTAAAGAAATTGTTTTTTTTTTATCCTGAAGTATTGATTTTTGGTGGCATTTCTTAGCTGTCTGAAGTATTGCTGATCAATTAGGTCTTTAGTGTTTCTCCATTTGGACCAGATTTTATTTCTTTGTAGGATTTGTTGTCTGGTTTCTTTAGTAAGCCATGGGGCTGCTTTGCTTCTAGTTCTTATAGAGTGTGAGGGGGCATGGAATTCAAGAATTTGTAGGAATTTGTAGTTAAAATGGGATACTGCTTCATCATTTGGCAGGTTCCTTAAGGGTGACCAGTCACAGGCTTAAAGTTCTGCTTGAAAGGTGGCTGGATCAAACTTTTTTTGTTGCGGGTGATTTTAAAGATAGTTTGGTTTGGGATAAAGGATTTTTGTCTAGATAAATAGGTTAGTGAATGGTCACTAATATCATCAGGAAGGATATCTACTTTGTAAGAAAGAGGGTGGCTGTTAATTAAGATCCAGTCTAATATACTTTCTTTGCAGCTGGGTTTATGGATTCTGGTGGGGGTGTACTAATTTGGGAGAAGCCATAGAGGTATATATGGGTTGTGGGTTCTTGAGTGGTACAGGTGTTCCAGTCTATATTAAAATCACTGAGTACAATGGTTTCTTGAGGGAAGGATGTCGAAAGCCAGCAGAGGATACTTTCTAAGATGTTGATGTTATTACTTGGGGTTAGGTAGGAGCTTATTATGTATATATATATTTAGTAGTATTGCACTGGAGCTTGGAGATAAGAATTTCCACATTAGTATCTAGAGGTGGTTGTACTAGTAAGGACGTGACCTATAAATGAGATTTGTGCAGTATTGCTACCCCACCACCCTTTTTGGTAGCTCGGTCTAATCTCAAGATATTATAACCAGGTGGGAGTATTTCATTGTGTTTTGTAACAGGTTTAAGCCAGGTTTCTGTTAATCAAAAGAGTGTGTATCTAGTAGTGCATGTAGTTGGCTTACTTTATTGTTAACACTCCTTATATCGAAATAAGCTATGAGTAGAAAATTTGGGGTTATACAGGGAGTGAAGGGGGAGAGGGGTATCTTAGGGTATTGCTATCTGGACCTGCGTTGGGATGAATGTCCCCATGAAGGAGAGGATGTCTATAAGGACTATATGGATGCTTCAGTGGTTTACTGTAATTAGGTTGTGATTTCCTATTTTGTGCGAATGTAAAATGGTCTACTCTGTGGTATTTAGGTGATAGATAGGTTGAGGTGGATGTTATGTTAGCATGGTTTTGGAATTCAAGCTCATTTATTAGTAATGTTTGTTTTAGGGATTGGTGAGATGATGTGAATTGTAGGTTTTCATAAAAGGTGAGAGTATAAGGAATAGAGAGGATAGATAGTAATGAAAGTAGGAGAGGTAGTTTTATACAAGTGAGTGTATAAGTTAAGGGCATGGTGTAGAAGATGATAGAATGTAATTAGGAATTAGGAGGTAGAAGTAGAGAGAATGTGGAGTACAGAAATATGTAAGAGGTAATTGAGAGTAATTGTCAGTATGTGAGTAAGTGTGTAGATGGTAGGTCTGTAATGAGTTGTGGATAGCTATTGGATATAAAGGAGGGGGTGTGGCTTTGTAAGTATAAGAGTAGGACCACTGGGGGTGGGTGGGAATTGGGGGTAGGGTAGTGGAGCGGAGTGAGCCAGCAGGGCGAACAGAGCGGGTTAGAGAAGGTAAGTGAGAGTCTACAGAGACAATCAGAGAGCAGCAGACTCCTGAGGCATGTTAAGTATATCCAGGTGAATATAGTGCAGTAACGCAGGTGAGAGGTAGAGAATGTTTGTGGAGTAGAGGGAAGAAAACAAAGTACAGCTAGATAGTGGGAAGAGAAAAGGCAACAGTAGAGTGATACAGCAAGAGGATTAGCAATTAGTCAAGGGATGAGAGCTGAAAAAGTATTAAGAGCAGATATTTGGGAAGGTGGAGAACAAGGTATAACCCTAGACTGGATTAGGGTGCCACCTAGTGGGCAGAAAGTATAGTACACAAAGGTATATGTATTAGCTAAAGCTAGAAAAAGGAGTACAGATAAAAGAAAGTAAGGGGAGAAAATAGCAGATTGCTATTGGAGTTTAGAGGAGAAAAATTGCTGCTGGTTTCCCTGCTTGCTAGCTTGGATTCTCTTGGTACTAGGTAGGTATAAATAAATAATACAGCTTAATAGGTAGGTCCAAGGTGGAACATACTTTCTTAGTCCTTTTAGTAGCTGGGAACAAAAATAAATGTGCTGGGGCAACAGGTTTCCTTGGCCAGACGTTGGGATGGTTGAGACAAAAAATCAGAAAGGTGTCCTGAAAGATCAAGCAGGTCCCTTAGTATAGGATAGGAGGTAGAGAGCTAAGAGAGCTAAGAGGAATAGAAAGATAAAACATAGGTGTTATTATAAATTAAAAAAATTGTACAAGCTGTAATTTTTGATTTTTATATGAACTTTCAAGAATATTGTCAAGTTCTTTATGGTAAAGTACGCACAAGTTGCATAATTATGTTATTGTCTCAAACAAATATACATTACATTTCAGACTACTTTGTAGATCTCAATACTATTTATCAATTTTTACATGTAGTTATTTTATGAGTTTGGTGAGAAGATTGACATTGTACAGCTGTAGTCAGAAAGGAATCCTTATCAGGAAGACTTGTTATACAAAAGTTTATAATTTAAATAAAAAAGAAAACACACCTAAACTGGTATAACTGGGTCTAAACAATTAATGTGACTTTCACATGAATCAGATTAGACATTTCTACATACTGATTAACAAATAAACTAAATATTAATTGCTTCTCTGAAACTATTAGAATGGTAAGATATAATTTAATTCAAATCAGGAATAGTTACTAAAAAGTAACTTTTTTAGTATGTATAAAGCCCCAGCTGCAGTTTATTCAGTAATAATTAATTTTATATTAGGGTTTAGATCAATGCCACCAATGCCAATTGACTGGGACAAGAAAACCGATGATTATAAAATAATGCAGGTAAAAATGTAAAACAGAAGTAAGGCCTTTCAGCAATTCTGAAATGGTTTATAAATATTCTGGTATCTTTTTACCTCTAGTTTTGAAAGAGGAACTTGTTTGTTTATATTCTACAAGGATAAAAAATGCATTTTATTCCACCTGCCATTAATTAATTTCCTAGAAAGTCACAAATTTTCTATAATTAGAACATTACAGATGAACTGGGAAACCTTCAATTTCTCACGAGATAGTTGATCGACACAATGTCAGTCGATTTTTAATTATTTAGTTAGAAATCAAATTTGTTTTTTAACAGTAATGAAGTGTTTTATTTTCTAGTTTTTATTTTAATTTTTCATTTAAAAACTAACAAATTTGATTTCTAGGGGATTTATTTTGCTGGGCAGCATTTTGTTGGTTTTAAGAGAGCTGTATGTGTTTTGTGTGCGCAGAGTGTGAGGTTATGCTTTTGTTTGGCAATGAATTTAATGGAAAATGTAGTCTATGTTTTCCTTTTTTTCTTTAAAGTAACTGTAGATTTAGGCTTGGGTTTATTGAAGGTAGCTAACACAGGTGCAATGTGTTAATTCTTCTTTTAGATATAGTCCCAGTCTATAGTCTACTATTAGGCTATTTATATCTGTATATGTGATTATAGTATACTATAGTAAATGAGGTTTGCAAGCAAACCAATTTGCCCAGGGACGTCTTTGGTAAGTGTTAGCGAAAGTTAAATGGGGGTGGAAAATGGGAGTTGTTGGGGAGGGGAGCTAAGATTATGGAATAGAGATAGATTAGTTTTGGGAAGGGAAGGGTTAATTTGTTAAGGGCATTTTAGAGGAAGTGAGGTAGATGTAGGGTGGGACTTAGGCGTTTTATAGGAGTGTAACTGGGAAGAAGAATATTTTGGTGTGAACTTGCTACAGTGCAGGCTTACATCTGAGATGTTCTGTAGGTACTGCTGTGGTCAGGTAGGCCTTGGATAAATAGTTGTGGACATGGATGAGGTGGGTCATGCTTGGTAATCAGCTTGGGTATGCTTTGAGATGTTGATTGAAGAGGGTGAGGTTTAATTTAATTTAATTTAATACTGAATTTCCTGCCTGCACTTATTTTTAAAATCATTTTTTTTCTTAAAACTTGCATTTTATCTGTCTCTGGCCTAGCACTCAAGTGTGAGGTCATTTACTGCACTGTTCTAACTTGTCAATACTTGTGAACCTCTGCTTTCCTTAAAAAAAAAAAAAAAAAAAAATCTTGCTTTTTTCCCCACTTTTCTGAGATTTAAAAAAGTTCAGTTGCAGATTTGCTGTTCTGAACTGTTTGTAAGTTTCTTGGAGGCCATTGTTTGCTTGGGCTAAAGGGAAGTCTCTGTGTTCATCAGTGGCAGTGATAAACATTGAGCAGCCTGCCTGCCCCTGCGGGAGTGGTTACTGCCTTGAAACTGTAGTTTTATTGGCCATTTTGGGTCAATTCCAAACTCCTTGATCTCCCTCTCTTAAAACCCGATTGCCTCGTGGTTTTGGCATCTTTTTGGGCTTGTTGGCTGTTGGTGAAGCACCCACCAAGAGGAGAAAACGTTGAGAGAAGAAAGGAGCCACTTTTGAGATTTTAAGTATTTTGCTTCAGATTATTTAAGTTTTTCTGCATTGCCGCCTACTTTTGAGCATTTTCTGGCTTGTTAAACTTGATTTCTGTGTTGGTAACTGTATTTAGAACACAACCTAGAGCTGATTACTGAATTTCCTGCCTGCACTTATTTTTAAAATCGTTTTTTTTTCTTAAAACTTGCATTTTATCTGTCTCTGGCCTAGCACTCAAGTGTGGGGTCAGTTACTGCACTGTTTTAACTTGCTGATACTTGTGAACCTCTGCTTTCCTTAAAAAAACAAAAAAAACAAAAACATCTTGCTTTTTTCCCACTTTTCTGAGATTTAAAAAAGTTCAGTTACAGATTTGCTGTTCTGAACTGTTTGTAAGTTTCTTGGAGGCCATTGTTTGCTTGGGCTAAAGGGAAGTCTCTGTGTTCATCAGTGGCAGTGATAAACATTGAGCAGCCTGTCTGCCCCTGTGGGAGTGGTTACTGCCTTGAAACTGTAGTTTTATTGGCCATTTTGGGTCACTTCCAAACTCCTTGATCTCCCTCTCTTAAAACCCTCTTTTGCGCGGTTTTGCGCATTTTTGCACATAGCGCAACATCGGGCAGCGCCGACTAATTGGGTTTAAACTATTCCTGGCTCCACAAAGTCTGCTCTTCACTTTTTCCCTTAGAACTGCTCTATCTCTCAAATTAAACACCATATGCTCATTCTAAGGCCCCTCACTGGTCCAAATAAGTAATCTTACAAGTTAGCACTAATAAACCATAAGCACTACTTACTCTTATACTCTCTACGATTACCTTGTCCCCTATTGGTCCATTTTAATTCAGTTCCCTATATTACTCTAGCATGTCAAAAGGTCAGTCAATGGTTTTCTCTCCAGTCCAACTGGTGAATCTGTGAATTTTGAGGCAACGTTACAACTGTCTCATGCACACGGACAACTCTCTCCTCCTCCAAACAGGTTAAAATATATGTGAGAGATGCAACCATATAGCCAAACTGGAGGCTGAGCTCTCTCATCTCAAAACTGGTGTAACCAGTCAGGAGGAGAAGGTAACCTCACACAACACAATTCCAGTATCACATAGTCCCACCACAACAGCGAACCAAACACATAAAAACACAAAAACATACTCAGAGGCTCTAAATAAAAATCTACCTAAGCAACAGAGACCTCCAAAGCAGACATCCAAGCAAACGCTACCCCAAAACAAAACACGTACAACGCATAGCACACAAAGTCAGTGTGCCAAGCAGTCACAGCCCTTAAGGCTGAATAACACACTTGATACCCTTGTAATAGGTGACTCTATTGTCAGACACACTGACGTCCTGCTCACCAGGCTGAATAAAGAGAAGGTCACATTGAGCTGCCTGTCAGGCACTAGGATCTGCCACATAACACAAGCACTCAGGTCACTCCAAAGCAAATACAAATATGACTCAGTCATTGTACATGCTGGCGTGAATGACCTGAGACGTACCTCCCTCGACTACATGAAAAGAGACATAGAGGAGCTCTCTGATCATGTAGCCCAGGCCGGTATGACCCTGACCTTGAGCAGCATCTTCCCCTCACCTAGAATGATGCCACAGTATAAAGACAAAATGATCGATTTTAACAATTGGCTAAAATTTTGGTGTCATTCAAAGGGGATCCAGTGTCTGTCAGCCTGGGATGACATGCTCAACAAGCCACATTGCTTCACTAGGGACGGCTTGCACCTGTCACTCCTGGGCTTTCGGATATTGGCAAAGGCTCTTGCCACCCCCATAGTGCCTTTTTTTTAGGCAAGGCTCAAAAGTCAAACCCACCTCCATAGACAGCACAAGGAACAAGAAACTAAGGGTAATGCTGCTAAATGCCAGAAGTCTTAACCTCAAGATGCATGCACTCGAAGCTCTCCTCAGTATGGAGAACATCAATATTTGTGCAGTGACAGAAACCTGGTTCAAGGCTCCAGAGAGCACCCCAGCACTATCAGGTTATACCTCATATCATGCTTTTCGTCCCCAAAACCCGGACCAAACCACAAAAGGATGGGGAGTTTCCATATTTATCAAGGATATCCATATCTCCAGGTTAGTGGCAGTGCACGAAGTATCAGAGACCATCCATGTGCAACTGACAGTGGGCAAGACTGCTTTTCAGTTTATAGCATCCTACAGACCACCCTCTCAAAGTCAGGAATCCCACTTGGCTTTCCTGAAAACATTGGAGAACACTAAGATCTCTCCAAACACCATTATATTGGGCGACTTCAACTACCCAAACTTAGACTGGGAGCATTACCCAAGCCCCAGCACCTTAGCCCAAAGGTTCCTGGAATTTATAAACTCAAATGCTGTGGAACAACTAGTCACCACTCCCACAAGAGGGGAAAACATACTAGACCTGATCATTACCAACATGGGGACTCTATGCTCCATACCAGAAGTTTATCCCTCATTGGTAAGATCAGACCATAAATTAATTTCACTGGATATCCACATCCCGACTCCACCCCCAGCCCAGAAAACCACAGTGAAAAACTTCTCAAAACGAACTTCACACTTCTCAAAACTGAAGTGGAATCCTTCAAGGCCCCAGAGCCAGTGGAAACTACGGCCCAAACTGCAGAATCCTATATAAACGCATTCTACGGACATCTCCAGGAATGCATGGATCATGCTATCCCAAATAAAATCAAGACCCAATCACCCAAAGGCAGGCGTCCAGTCTGGTGGACCACAGCCATAAATAAACTGTACAACAGAAGGAGGAAGCTACTACATGATAGAGCAAAATCCCTAAAAGAGAAGGCATCTCTGATCAGTAGTAGCAAAAAATTACGATCCCTCATAAAATCCTCCAGGGCCAGCTTTGAGAGAAAAATTGCACAGGACACTAAAGACGATCATAAGGCTTTTTTCAGTTATGTTAGGATCCCCGGATGCAACAACCAGACTTGTTCTGAGTTGATTCTAAATGACAAAAAATACACTGAACCCACAGACATCGCCAATATCCTGGCAGACAGGTTCAGTGTAAACTTCTCCACCCCCTCCCCCCCAAAAAAGCAAGTATCTATCCCAGCAGAGTGCAGCCTCCCAAACATCTCTGATGCTCAGGTGAAGGCCGCCCTCTCCAAAGCAAAAAACACTGCTTCCATGGGACCAGATGGCGTCCCGGGTTGTGTCCTACATGAACTCCAAGAAGAACTAATCCCTCAAGTAAAACTGCTGTACAATTTCAGCCTCACTACAGGATATGTGCCCAAAGAATGGCGTACAGCAACAGTGGTCCCACTCCACAAAGGTGGCACCTCTGTGGACCCTGGAAACTATCGCCCCATAAGCCTGACTAGCCTAGTATGCGAGGCTATGGAGAGGATCATCATAGAACTCATAAACAAAGACATTGGGGACCTACAGACACTAGATCCTACCCAATTTGGCTTTGTCAAGGGCAGATCCTGCCTTTTGAACCTGGTTGGCTTCTTCGAAATAGTCACCAAGGCCATATATGAAGGGAAGGTAGTCCACACAGCCTATCTGGACCTCGCAAAGGCATTTGACACAATACCCCACTCGGGCATCATAGATAAGCTATCCAGCCTAAATATAAACCCCTATGTCACAAGATGGGTCACAAACTGGCTCAAAGACAGAACCCACAGAGGCAGAGTTGCTGGAGCCATGTCAGACTCGAAACCGGTCACAAGTGGCATCCCACAAGGTTCTGTCCTGGGACCTCTCTTGTTCAGTATTTACTTTTCTGAGGTACAGGCCAGTGTGGGAGGACTATGGCTCACCAAGTTCGCAGATGACTGCAAACTGGGCGCCATAATCGACTTTCCAGCTGACACAAACATCCTTCAAAAAGGTCTCGCAGAGATGGATAACTGGTGCCAGAGCCATGGTCTAAAGCTAAATGCCAAAAAGTGTATAGTCATACCCTTTGGCAAAAACAATGTGCCCACAAATTACCACATAGGTGGTAACCCATTAAGTACAGAGAAAGTAATTAGGGATCTGGGGACCCAAGTTGATAGCAATCTCTCCTTTGACAACCACATTGCCAAAGTGGTTAGAAAGACCTTCTACATAGCCCACCTTATCATGAAAGGATTCACATCTAGCTCAAGAGAGGTAATCGTGCCCCTTTATTCATCCCTCATCAGGCCCATCATAGAATACAATGCCCCCTTTGGAATGTACCCCAGAAAGACCCCAAAAGTACCTCACCAGGAGGATCAAGGGACTCAAACAGATGCCACATGCTGCTCGGTTAAAAAAACTCCAGCTCTACTCAGTTGCATACCGCCTACTTCGAGGCGATCTATGCCTGACATATAAAGCTATGTCCAACCCAGAATTAATGGACGTGCTCCACCTCAGTAAATCTAAATCCCTTAGAGCCACGTGCTTGAGGGACTTGAACCTCAGCACAGAAATAAATAGAACATGCTGTAGGGACAGATTCATAACCCAGAGGCTCCCTTCGCTCTGGAATAGAATTTCAATTCATGTTAGGCAGAGCACCTCACTGACTGTCTTCAAGAAGAATCTTGATGAGTGGATGGGGGATCGTAGGTTTGTCCCGGGGATTACTTCTGTGTCACTATTAGACAGAGGCACAGTAAACTAAACTTTAAAAAGGGCACAGTATACTCAAATCAAGGTGTGGCGTAAGCCAAACACAACTGGGCTGGGCTTATAAATGCCCCAGGGCAGATAGCCTAGTATGAACCTATGAACCTAATTGTAATAAATATTTTTTTCCTCCTCTTTTGGTAGGGAAAGATCAGTTTGGAGCTGTGGGTAAGTAGTGTTGGGATAGTTCAGATAGTGGCACGGGTTGGCCCTATCCGGGATGGGAGGTTTTAGCCTAGGACATATGGAAAAAAAAAGGGGTGGAATAAAATGCGAGGAATCAGTCATCTAATTAACTAGGGGGAGGGCAGAGAACTGATGGTGAGATTCAGTGGGTTAAGAATGGGCCTACATACTTTATTAGCCATTCTTTGATTCTCGTGGATTTTGTTGTGTGAGATTTCAGCATTGTTGGGTGGTGTGGTAGTCCCTTGGTCTGCAGAGTGGTGCTATGGGCATTCTAGTGTGCTACTTTAGTGGATGGGGCTTCCAGAGTCTTCATTGGTTGTGGTGGTAGGCTGCTGTGGCTTCTTTATGGTTGTGGTGGGTCCATGGTGGTCAGCCAAAGCCATGTAGGATAATGGTCACCTGCTGTGCATGCACAGTGTGGCATCAGCCATTGGGAATGGGATAGGGAGAACATGCGGGCATAGCTCTCAACTGTCCACATTTTTGCAAAATGTCCAGATTTCTGCCTCACATTTTTGGACTGCTCCTCATAAAGTTTGTGGTTTTCTGGCAAGTCACTGGGTATTGAAGTCACTAAATAATGACAGGCATTTGAGTTTCAAACTTCATATAGGTTCATAGGTAGGTACTAGGCTATTGGCCCTAGGGCCTATATAAGCCTAGCCAAAAAAGTACCCTGGCTTTTGCCACCCAAGAAAATTATTTTCCTGTGCCCCTGTCGAGCAGAGCCACAGAAGTGATCCACAGGGTGAATTTCCTATTTCCCATCCAATAATCAAGATTTTTCTTGAAGAGGGCTAATGAGGAGCTTTGTTTGATATAGATAGGTAGTTTGTTCCCGAGTATGGGAAGTCTATGGGACAGGAATCTATCCCTCCAGCATGTTCTGTTTATTGTGGTGACAAGGTTTAGGTCCCTAGAGTGTGTAGCTTGGAGGGATTGGGATTTCTTTAAGTGGAGCATGTCCAACAACTCTGGGTGTGACATAGCTTTGTATGTTAGGCAGAGATCGCCTCTGAGTAGGTGATATGCGATGGAGTAAAGCTGGAGTTTTTTGAGACGGTCTGCATAGGGCATCTGTTTGAGGCTGGTAATCCTCTTTGTGAGGTATTTCTGCGGCCTTTCCAGTTGTTGTAGATGTCTTATGAGGTACATACCCAAAGGGGCATTGTACTCTATAATGGGTCTAATGAGTGATGAGTAGAGGGGAATAATTACCTCTTTTTTCCTGGATGAGAAACCTTTTGTGATGAGGTGCGCCATGTAGAAGGATTTCCACACAAAACCTGTCATTCTAGCAACTTTCTAAATTTCTAAGAGCAATATTTAAAATATGTTCCTATTTTTAGGTCTTTGTCCCCCCAATATTTTGCTTTGTCCAGATTTTTGATGCTAAGAGGTTGAGAGGTATGCATGTGGGCATTTGGTTTGAGAGGGAACAAACCTGCTGACTATCAGCTTTGGCAGGACATCCATGTTTGTCTCAGAAATTTGTTCTGTTTCTCTTGCGGTGTGGTTTCCAGGATTTGGTGGTGGGCAGTGGGGACTGCTTTCGGGCTGAGCAGTGTAGTTGGATGGCTGTTGGGAGGGAGGTGTCAGGACCTTTTTGTTAAAAGGAGGGAATAGCAAACATCATTGGGTCAGGATTAACAAGCTGATACAGGCTGATTTGGCACTTTGGTTGTCATTTTTAGAGTGGTTTAATGGTGTCTCTTTTTGGTAGACGGATTGGGTTGGTCAAGCGGAACTGCAATTGTTTACAGATGCAGCTGAGGGTATTGGAATGAGTGTGTTTTTTGGAAGGGAATGATTTACAGCTCATTGGCCAGTAGATTGGAAAGATGAGTGGAAAAGGGATGTTGCCTTTTTGGTGTTAATGCCAATCTGGGTTGCATCAGTAGTTTGACAGGAGTGATTGCAGGGAAAGAGGGTAATTTTTAATTTGGAAAACATGGCAGTGGTGTGAGTTTTGTAAGCAAAGACTGCAAGATCTGAATTGTTGTTGTTTTTATGTAAGTTAGTTTTGCAGAGTTTGTTAATAAATTTTTCATTCACAGGTGTGCATGTGGCAGCAGTTAGGAATGAGATTGCTGACAGTTTGTCTCGATTTCATTTTTCCAGGTTCTGACAGTTAGCCCCAGGGACAGAGGAAGAGCCGATAGTGTTGCGAGATGAGATGTGCCATCATGGGTTGATGTAACCAGGAGATTGGTGCAGCAGTCTTGGGTGGAGTCTATCAGGAGAGCATATGAGAAGGCATTATGTGATTTTGATAAATTTATTTTGCAGTTGCCTGAGGATGAAGTGGTTTGGTTAGAAGAACTACAGTTGCAATACTCGGATCGGTCATGGGGCCAGGGTAAAGCAATGCAATTGGTTAAGGTGGACTTAGCAGAGACTAGTATTTGCACAGGTGACTGGGCTACATGATTTTACAAAGTCCCAGATGGTGGGGAGTATGTTGAGAGGATGCGGTAGAGTGGTTGGAGTGAATATGGATATGTGTTGGCTGTTGACAAGACAGGCTTTGAACGTTTTATTGAAGGGTTTAGCTTTAGTGGTGGGTGAATCAGTGGATTATATTTTGTGGGTTACTTTGTGTTTATGGATGTATTTTGGGGATTTTCAGGTGTCAGAGCTGTCCATTATTAGTTTGGAGAGATGCTATGTTTTTTCCAGGGTCAGTGCACATTTGGTTACATAGGTTAAAAACAGATCAGTTAGAGAAGGGTACACAGATAGTTCTTAGGAAAGATAGGCATGAGGGGCTTTGTCTAGTGTGTTGGGCTGTGGAACTGGTGAGGACTCATATGGGGAGCCATCAGGAATTGTTTTTTTTTTTTTTTTTTTGGTTGAGAGGGGGTAAGGTGGTAAAGGGTAATTGGTCTGTACATGTTATAAGAAGGGTGCTGCGATGTATGGGTTTGCCAGGTGAGAGGTTTTCCACTCATTCCTTTCATATTGGTAAGGCTTTGGATTTGGCAAGGGAAGGCAGATACAATTATGTCATTCAGAGAGTGGGGAGGTGGTCTTCCAATGCCTTTTTATAGGTTCATAGGTTCATAGGTTGGTACTAGGCTATCGGCCCTAGGGCCTATACAAGCCTAGCGATAACAATTCCCTGGATATTTCTTCCCACAATATTTACTTCTCTGGACCCCTGTCTAGCAGGGTGACTGATATGATCCCCGGGGTGAATTTCCTATCTCCCATCCAATCATCAAGGTTCCTTTGGAAGAGGGCCAAGGAGGCACTCTGCTTGACATGTATGGGCAGTCTATTCCAGAGTATGGGGAGTCTCTGGGTCAGGACCCTCTCCCTCCAGCATGTTATGTTCATTGTGATAACAAGGTTTAGATCCCTGGAGCATGTGTCTCTGAGGGATTGGGATTTCTTTAAGTGGAGCATGTCCAACAGCTCAGGGTTTGACATGGCCTTGTATGTTAAACAGAGATTGCCTCTGAGTAGACGATATGCCACAGAGTATAGCTGGAGTTATTTTAGACGGTCAGCATATGGCATCTGCTTTAGGCCTGTGATTCTATTAGTGAGGTATTTCTATGGCCTTTCCAGCTGTTGCAGATGTCTTGTGAGGTACATACCAAATGGGGCATTATACTCTATAATGGGTCTAATGAGGGATGAGTACATTGGGACAATGACCTCCTGTTTTCTGGATGAAAAGCCCTTAGTGATGAGGTGTGCCAATGGAAGGATTTTCTGACTGTTGTGGTGATGTGGTTATCGAAAGTGAGACCACTGCCCACCTGTGTCCCTAAGTCTCTCATCACACTTTCATTGTTTAGTGTACTGCCACCTATGTGGTAATTCATGGGTACATGTTTTTTTCCAAAGGGGATAACTATACATTTCTTGGCATTACGCTTGATCCCATGGCTCTGGCACCAGGCATCTGTTTCTGTAAGGCCCTTTTGTAGAATATCCACATCATTTGGGGATTCAGTAATGGCTCCCAGTTTGCAGTCATCTGTGAACTTTGTTAGCCAGAGTCCGTTAGTGTTGGCCTGTACTTCAGAGAAGTAGATGCCAAACAAGAGTTGTCCCAGGACTGAACCCTGAGGTACTCCACTTGTCACTTGTCTGGAGCTTGATTTGGAGTCGACTACTTTTACAGTGTGGGTTCTGTCAGTAAGCCAGTTGGCAACCCATCGAGTGACATAGAGATTTATTCCCAGCTTAGTAAATTTATCTATGATTCCATAGTGGGGGATAGTGTTGAAGGCCTTGGTGAGGTCCAGATAAGCTGTGTGGACCACCTTACCCTCATCCACAGCTCTGGAGACTGATTCGAAGAAGTCAATCAGGTTCAGGAGACAAGATTGGCCCTTCACAAACCCATACTGGGTGGGTTCCAGTGTTTGAAGGTTGCCAATGTCTTTGTTTATAAGTTCCATGATAATGCATTCCATACCCTTGCAGATCAGGCTCATCAGACTGATGAGATGGTAGTTCCCGGGATCCAAGGTGGATACCCACTTATGGAGTGGGATAACTGTAGCTAGGCACCACTCAGTGGGCACAAAGCCTGAGGTGAGGCTATGATTAAACATGACACTTAGGTGAGGTGCCAGTTCATTTTGTAGTTCATGTAGTACACAGCCTGGGATGTCATCTGGTCCCATGGATGCTGTATTCTTAGCTTTCGAGAGTGCGGTTTCTACCTGTGTGGCCATGATTACCGGAATTTGGCAATCTTTTGGTATTGAGATGGGTCCTTTAGGGGGTGAGAAGGGGGTGAAGTTGGCACAAAATCGATCTGCCAGGATATTAGCAATATCCTTGAGATCAGTATATTTAATGCCATTCTGTTGAAGCTCAGAACAGATCTGAGCATTTCCATTTAGATTCTTGACATAACGATAAAATGCCTTGTGGTTGTCTTTGGAATCTTTGGCAATTTTATTTTCGTAACTAGCTTTTGAGAATTTTATGAGGGATCTCAGCTTCTTACTGAGGCTGGTGTGGGAGTTTTTTGCATCCTGGGATTTTCCTCTTTTCTGCAACAGTTTCTTCCTTCTGTTATATAGTTTTTTATAGCAGGGGACCACCAGATTGGCTTCCTTTATTTTGGAGGAGAGCATCTTGTTTCTATTTGGGATGCCACGATTCATGCACGAGTGGATGTGCTCGTACAGTGCCTTAGTGTAGGATTCTGCAGTTGAACTTTCAGATCCCGTCTGCATGGGAGTCATGAAGTTTGTCATTTCTGACTTCAGTAGCATGAAGTTGGCTTTGGAGAAGTTTTTTAAGAAGGTTTCTTACTGGGGGGTGGGGGTGTAATGTGGATGTCAAGGGTGATTTGCTTATGGTCAGACCTGACCAATGAGGGGGTGACCACTGGTGTGGAACATCGATCTCCCATGTTGGTAATGACGAGGTCTAGGATATTGGAGCCCCTGGTGGGACAATGGATTAGTTGATCAAGAGCATTGGAATTTATGAATTCCAAGAACCGTTGGGAAAAGGAGTTGGTACCTGAGTAGTTTTCCCAGTTAATGGCAGGGTAGTTGAAATCACCCAGTATTAGGGTGTTTGGTTGTATCTTAATATTTTCCAGTATGTTTAGAAAGGTGTAGTGAGAATCTTGGGGCATGGTGGGGGATCTGTAGCAAGCTACAATTTAGATTGCAGTCTTACCTAGTGTTAGTTGCACCTGGAGAATTTCAGATGCATCTTATTATCTTTTATTAGGTGATAGATTCAATTGATATTTAATATGTTTTTTTTTGTCATTCAGGAAAGGAGATTGTCATTTCAGGCCATTTGTATATTCATTGAGTGGCGGACAGGGCAGCAGTTAGGTCGGATGGACAGGACTTGGATTTGCTTCTATTGGGGTGGACAGTTAGTTGGCATGGGATTAGGACTCGTACGTGGACTCAGCTTATGGATAAAATTGAAGTGATATGGTCAAGGATGGGTTTTCCTTGAACATTGGTGATACATTTGGCTGGTTATGATTTAGGAATAATTCCTAAGAAGCAGTTGGTGGATAGGATAAGGGAGGACCTGGTCATGTTGCATAAGTTATATCCATGTGCATTGCTTCTTTGGAGATAGTATCGCGTTTGTGTTGGAGGAATGCTGCTAGTTTTAAGGCTTTACGCACGCATGGAGGTTTATTAACTATAGGCTGGCATGGCAGTTGGGTGCTTTGTGTGTGTGTATATATATATATATATATATATATATATATATATATATATATATATATATATATATATATATATATATATATATATATCTATATATATATATATATATATATATGATAGACCATAGGGATTTTGGTGACAGGGACCCAGCTTGGTTTAGATCTGATGGGGTACACTTGAATGAGTTTGGCTTAGATTTGTTTACTGTACATTTAAGTTTATTTTTAGAAGTTTTAGTGAAAGTTTTTTTGTAGGTAAGGGGGAACAGCCTATGGTCAGGCACGAGGGTGGAGAAGAGGGGCAGGCTTGTCCCTCTTTTGTTCCCCCTCTTGGTTTTGGAAGTTGATGCAATGAGTTTTGGGGATGAAATTGAGTGGTAGAACACTGCTTGACTGATGAGAATAAGCTGAGGTATGGGCACTGCCCTGATATGTATTATGAGGATGTTACATGTTGCAGTTACAAGGTTATTTGTGTTACAATTAATATTCAAAACAATGTAATAAAGTTATGTTTGGAATTAATAAAGTCATCAACTGTCATTTGGTGCCATATGTATTAATGAAGGGGACCGGGACAAATGAGGTTTGGGAACAAACCAATTTTTCCAGGGACATCTTTGCTAAGTGTTAGAGAGAGAGTTTTAAATAGTGGTGGGGAGTGAGAGTTTGTTAGGGAGCTAAGATTATGCAATAGAGATAGACTACTTTACTTTTGGGAAGGGAAGGGTCAATTTATTAAGGGGCTTTAGAGGAAGTGAGGTAGATGTAGGGTGGAACTTAGGTGTTTCATAGGAGTGTAACTGGGAAGAGGAATCATATTTTGGTGTGAACTTGCTACTCACCCTCACTTCCCTTTTTTCTTTGTTTATTTTGTTTGACATGGTTATGGAGGTGGGTATTTTGCAGAGAAGAGGGTCTGGCTTGTCCCTCTTCTGTTCCCCATCTTGGAGCTGGATGTTGATACAATGAGTTTTGGGGATGAAAACTGTAAGACGCTGCTTGATTGATGAGGATAAGTGACCAAAGGTATGGATGCTGCTTGTTTGGGCAGGGTAAATGGGGTACGCTGCCCTGATGTATGCTAGAAGAATTTTACATGTTGTGGTTACAAGGTTATTTGTGTTACAATTAATATTTGAAATGATGCAATAAAATGATGTTTGGGATTAACAAAGGTTATCCGCTGTCATTTGGTATCATTACTGAAGCAGACTGGGACAATGGATTTTTACCATTAATTTTCAGTTCATTGAGTAAATGGCACCTGTGCCTTATCCAATCAAAAACAATTAATAAAAATCCAGCACATTGACAGTGCTTTACATATAACAGTCCAACAACACCCTACCATACAGATGATATGAACATAGCACCATTATAAAATTCCTCCACACAGCCAATCAATATGATGCATTACCATAAAGTGACCAACTAATGCAGAAGTAACATATGCCAAATGCTACCAATTGCATACAGTATGGCTTTGTTTTGTTTCACAATGCCTCCATACATCAACAGTATACTACTCACTCCTGTTAAACTGTCACCTACTATGCAAATAACTCATTTGATGGGATTCAGCCCTCATATTCTCTTCTTTATGCATGCAACTTCAAAGTTGTTCAACCATGATCAAAGCTGATTCACAGAGCCAGGAGTCTTAGTTAGCTAAATGTCAGCGAAGTATTAAGCAAATAAACACTTGTAGCAATAAGAACAATGAATAGTTGACAGACATGAAGATGATGCAGCAAAGGGAAAACACACACTCATACGTAAATATATAGGGTTTATATTATAATCGTGAAAGCTGTCTTTCACGAATACATGTTTATCGACACATAAACGTCGAAGAAGGAGAACAGCGAAGTACCAAAAGAGTGAAATGGAGAATGCCGAATGCATTCCCGGAAGTAACAGCACCATACAGGTAAGGTAAACCTAACTGTACAAACCTACCTAAAACACTTTTTCAAACATTTTTTGGGGGGGGGGGGGAAGCCCCCCTGCACCCCCCCACACTCCCCCTACTTATATATACCAGCTCCGAGACCCACACACATAGACACACACAGACACACACACACACACACACACACACACACACACACACACACACACACACACACACACACACACACACACACACACGAGCAGTCATGCATACATGTATATGTGTGTGTATGTGTGTTTGTATATGCATGTTATATTACCATGAATTACAAAACATGTTCTCTAATTTTACACTGCAAGACATATCTGTTATGTGAGTGCAGGCTGCATATAGTATATTGTATTGGGGTCTGTGTCATAAGATCTAAAATTCAAAAGACCGTAACCCAAAATATCTAAAACTCAAAATATCAAATATGGGAACTTGCCCCTTCATCACTATTGTGTAATCTTGGAATTGGTATATATAATTAGCAGCGGGTATAGGGGGCACAGCCCCCCACATGGTGAGTTCAGGGATGCTTGCCCTCCTGCATTAAAATGTTTTTTTATACTGAGTTTTAGATGTTTTGGTTTTCATTGTTTTGAACTTCAGCTCTTATGACATAGACCCATTGTATTTACATTTCTTTCTGTTTTTTTTCTGTAGGTTTAAGTTATTAATTTATTTTAATGGTCTGTGGTTTTGCCCCCTTTCTTTTCTGGAATAGTGGTAATTGTATTAGTTAAAGAATATAAATAGCTTTAAGTGTAAGGACTGGATTTACTGCAACCTATTTGGGGTCATTGTTAGCAGTTCTTTGATTTTTTATATTTTGATTGGCTGGGGTGTGGTTTTAGTAGGGAAGACTTTTTTAGATGGTTTATTTTTATTACAGGCTCAAAAGCAATCATTAGAGAGAGGTGGGTGTGAAGATTGGGTGAAGATAGATGAAGGCTGCCAGCCTAGCCAGATAGAATTTTGGAGATAATTCTGTCATCTGTAAATATTAATGTAAACCCAGGCTTGTTGTCTTAAATGGTAAAAATAGTGTTACTTGTCGAACTGCAAAAATGTAACAACAGTGTACTCTGGTGGCAGAAAGCTGACCAAGTAAAGTATGTTGTGACCCTTTGATCTAAACATGGTGCCAAAATGTCTAAATGAAGACATTCTTTTGATTATTTTAACTAAGA
This sequence comes from Protopterus annectens, assembly GCF_019279795.1. Lineage (NCBI taxonomy): Eukaryota > Metazoa > Chordata > Ceratodontiformes > Protopteridae > Protopterus > Protopterus annectens. Next base: position 1,258,323,707 of record NC_056739.1, read on the forward strand.
GTTAAATTGCTAGATTTAAACATGCAAATATATTTTTATTGTTCTGCTTCCTAAGCAGCTGCCAGATAACACAAGGAGATGTTAAGAATGTAAATGTAGTTTCTGTTAGCCTGGGAGGGAAGTGTAAAGAATGATGTAATGTGAACCTGAAATGGGATTGTAAAAACAAAGAGAATCAGAGAGCATTACACATTTGTATCTTGACCATCCAACTCACCAGTACTGTCTTGCTCTATATGTAAGTTTATCTTAGACTTGTGTGTTCTCTTAGAAATAGCTAGAAACTAGAAAGATTAGACTGTGTTTTTCTGTGATGTCAGAACTGTACTATAGAATTATTTTAAGTATATCTCTGTGATCTCTGAACTCTTGACTAGCACCGTGTAGTAAAAAATATTGTCTTGTGTTTTGACTATTTGTTATTAAATATTTTTAAACCCTTTCAATCTGGCTGTTTTTGTAGAGATAATTTAAGCTCTTTAGAGTACTTGCATGCCTTTGGTAAATTGCACAAAGCTACTTCAATAGCTTTAGCCCTGGGCTATACTACCAATTGGATAACGATACTGCACAGTAATAATTGGATACCCGTTAAGGGCCTTTGAGTAACTGATAAATATTAGTGGTTGGTGGCAGCTGGTACTACAGTATAGTCTTGGAAAAAGGGGAACAGTTGCAGAACCTGTGCCAGCCTTCCACAGCAGTGTCTGTGTGTTTGTATAAACTCTTCTCAAAGTGTGTGTGTGTGTGTGTGTGTATGTGTGTGTGTGTGTGTGTGTGTGTGTGTGATCTACTTGGGCAGGGACACAAAGCACTGGTTGGACAGAGAGGGTGCTGGATGTTTTAGCTTGCCCATTAGGCTGAGATCTGGTCCCTATAGATGTGCCAGTGGGGAGTCTTACTGGGGACCTGGAGAGCAAGGGAGTGACCAGCCCCGGACTGACTGTGATCTCTGTGTTAAGGGAAATTGCAATTTACTATGTGTATTTGTTATCCTTTCCTCCTATATAAGATGCCCCTCACTGGTGTTAGTGGTGAGGATTGAGGGTCCTTCATAGCTGGGCCAGGGCACAGGCATCACATATTAATTGTTTGGCAGTGGTGAGATAGCCACACCACATATTAATTGGTGGCAAATTCTAATTGGCGTGTAGTGGTGTAGGTAGAGTGAATTCCTGTAGCTTGTGTACAGTGAGCCCTGAAGGTGTTTTGTACTCTAAATCAGCCACGCAGTGAATACTCAGAGTTCAGATCACAATTGTTTTATTTCTTTTGTTAGCTTAGTTAGTCAGGGTGAGCAGGCAGCATGTCAGCAGAGGAGTATGGAAAGCCGACAAGGAGCCAGCTAGCGGAGATGTGCCAGGCTAAAGGACTGGTGCATGGAAACCTGACTAAGGCAGACCTGATTGCAGGCTTGGCTACAGCTGCATCAGAAAACAGTAACCAGGAGGGTAATCAGACTGGCAGTGGAGATATAATTCCCTTGGAGAATGGACAGCGCTACCTTTCTGCAGAGGACTTAAAAATCCATCTGGAGCTAAAGAGACTAGAGTTGGAGGCCAGGCATTTGGAGATAGAAGCTGAGGAAAAGGACCGGCAGAGGAGGCATGAGAGGGAAATGCTGACTCTTTGCCAGAGTCATGGAGGTAATGGGGAAGGGAGTAACTGGATTCCAGAAGCACAAAAGTCAGTAAATTTCTTCTGCAATTTAAAGAGGAGGATAATTTTGATAGTTTCATTCATATGTTTAAGAGGGTATGCAAACAGTATAGTGTTGACCAAAGGCTCTGGGTATGGTTCCTGACCCCCTTACTCCATGGTAAAGCTGCAACTGTTTTGTCAAAAATGTCTGATGTTGCATGTTTTGATTATACTGCTGTTAAAAATCACTTGTTAGAATTGTTTAAGCTAACATCTGAAACGTATAGGAAAACATTTTGTGAGTATAGACGCAAGGCAGATGAAAGTGTGTGTGAATATGTTGCTGAACTGAGCACTTACTTCCATAGGTGGGTGAGTGGATGTCAGGTCACCACATTTGAAGGGCTGGCAGACCTTTTGGTGAGGGAACAAGCCCTTAGCACTTTGCCTGATGAACATGAGGATCTGGTTAGCTGATAGACAATCTGCTACTTCAGATGAGTTGGGGAAGAAGGGAGCCCTATACCTGGCAAACAGGGAAGGTCTGCACATGTAAGGGACCCCCAGTACTGCTCATGGGTCAAAAGGAACCCATAGTGGGCAGCACAGTCTGCCCCTACAGAATCTGCTAGTAGCAGGGGAAGCCACTAGTCCAGGTACACATCCAGGAGCTAGGGTTAAATGTTTTGAATGCAATCAGTGGGGCCATGTGGCATACAGGTGTCCACAGAGGCAAGGTGGGGAACAAAAGGTGAGAGAGCCAGTAAGTGGGAAAGACAAAATGCCAATAGTTGGTTGTCTTGAGACAACAAGGGTACCAGACTACCATCCTGCAGATATCCTGATAGGGAAGGATTTGGATGATGCAGTACCATGTGTTTGTGCAGTTACACGCAGTCAGGCTATGAGATAAGCATGTGAGTCTGGTAGCTTGGGGGAGACCCAGACAGCAGCCAGGACTGGTGAGGTGGTTACTTCAGGGAGGGAGCTGCCCTGTAGCAGTGAGACTGAAGGGGAACCACAGCTACTTGGGGGTACTGATGGTCCCTTGGACAGAGTGACTGCAAAGGTAGAGGTGAGTAGTAGTAGCCAGGCTGACAGTGAGGCACCACTGTCAGAGGATGCCAGACTTCCTGTGGAAGGGGAGCTGGCAAGGGTTACAAGGAGAGACTTGAGACAGGTTCAGCTCTCAGACCCTACATTGCAAGGCCTGAGGCAGGTAGCAAGGGAGGCACCTGATTCTCAAGGATAGGGGGAATCTGTATACTGGGACAAAGGGTTACTGTAGAGAGAGTGGACCCCTGAGGGAGGGCTAGAAGGTGAGAGAGTACAGCAGTTGGTAGTTCCTAGAGCCTACTGCCTGGCGCTTCTAGCCATAGCCCATGATATCCTCTTTGCAGGTCATATGGGCATAAAACATACAAATAGGCGTATTATGCAGAACTTCTATTGGCCTGAAATTTCCAGAGATGTAACAGGGTACTGCAGGACCTGTGAGCAGTGCCAAAAGGTAGGCAAGGCAGGAGACAAGGTGAGAGCTCCTTTGATGCCTTTGCCTGTGATTGAGGAGCCATTTCAGAGGGTAGCTATGGATATTATAGGTTCATAGGTTCATAGGTTCATACTAGGCTATCTGCCCGAGGGCATTTACAAGCCTAGCCCATAGTTTTGTGGCTTACGCCACCCCTTTAGTATGGGGAACTATACCCATTATTTTGCTGTGCCTCTGTTGAGCAGTGACACTGAGGTAATCCCTGGGGTATATCTGCGATCTCCCATCCATTGGTCAAGATTTCTCTTGAACAAGGCCAGCGAGGTGCTCTGCCTCACATATACCGGGATTTTATTCCACAGCATAGGGAGTCTTTGGGTGATGAATCTATCCCTCCAGCACGTCCTATTAATAGCCGTGTCGAGGTTTAAGTCTCCCGCCCTTGTGGCTCTGACGGATCTAGATTTTTGAGGTGAAGCATATTCATCAAATCTGGGTTTGACATGGCCTTGTATGTTAGGCAAAGGTCACCTCTGAGCAAGCGGTGGCGACTGAATAGAGCTGGAGTTCTTTCAGTCGGGCAGCATAGGACAGATGTTTGAGACCCTTTATCCTTTTGGTGAGGAACTTTTGTGGCCTCTCCAGCTGCTGCAAGTGTCGGGTCAGATACATTCGAATTGGGCATTGTACTCAATCATTGGTCTGATGAGTGATGAGTATAGGAGACTATGACCTCCCTTGATCTAGATGAGAATCCCTTCATGATAAGGTGGGCAATGTAGAAGGTCTTCCTAACTACTTTAGCTACATGGGTGTCGAATGACAGACTACTATCAACCTGGGTCCCCAGGTCCCTGATAACTTCTTCTGTACTCAGTGGATTGCCACCTATTTGGTAGCTAGGGGTAACCTTGTTTTTCGAAGGGTATGACTATGCATTTTTGGCATTTAACTTTAGGCCATGGCTCTGGCACCAGTTATCCGTTTCTGTGAGACCCTTCTGAAGGATATCTGTGTCAGATGTGTTTTCTACTATGGCCCAGTTTGCAGTCATCTGCAAACTTTGTCAGCCATAACCCTCCTGTGTTTGCTTGTACTTCAGAAAAGTAGATGCCAAACAAGAGTGGGCCCAGGACTGAGCCCTGTGGTACACCACTTGTGACAGGCTTTGAGTCTGACATGGCGCCAGCAACTCTGACCCTGTGGGTTCTGTCACTCAGCCAGTTTGCAACCCATCTTGTGATGTATGGGTTAACATTTAAGCTGATGAGTTTTCAATGATACCTGAGTGGGGTATTGTATCAAGGCCTTCGCCAGATCGAGGTAGGCTGTATGGACTGCCTTTCCCTCATCAATGGCTTTGGTGACTGTTTGAAAAAGTCAACCAAGTTTAGAAGGCATGATCTGCCTTTGACAAAGCCAAACTGGGATGGATCCAAAGTCTGCAAATTCCTATGTCTTTATTTATGAGGTCCATTATGATCCTCTCCATGGCTTTGCAGATAAGGCTTGTCAAGCTAATGGGCGGTAATTTCCAGGGTCGGTGGAGGCACCGCCTTTGTGAAGTGGGACCACAGTTGCAGTGCGCCACTCCTGGAGTGCGTATCCAGAGGTAAGACTATGATTAAACAGCTGTCCTAGCTGTGGGTTTAATTCTCGTTGAGTTCGTGGAGCACACAGCGGGGACACCATCAGGTCCCATGGATGCTGTGTTTTTGCTTTGGAGAGAGCAGTTCTCACTTGGGCGTTGGAGATGTTTGGGGGCTGCAATCGCTTGGTATAGATATCTCTCCTTTTGGGGGAGGGGAGAAGTTTGCACTGAACCTGTCAGCCAGTATGTTGGCAATGTCTGTAGGATCAGTAATCTTCACATCATTTTGAACTAGTTCTGAGCATATCTGGGAGTTTCCTCCCAGGTTTCTAACATAGCTAAAGAAGGCCTTATGATTGTCTTTTGAGTCTTTAGCTATTTTTCTCTCAAAATTTGCTTTGGATGATTTTATGAGAGCTCTTAGTTTTTACTTATAGTGATCAAGGGTGTCTTACCTTTTAAGGATTTTGCTCTATCTTGTAGTAGCTTCCTCCTTTTGTTGTAGAGTTTGTTTATGGCTGGGGTCCACCAGAGTGGATGCTTGCCTTTGGTACAAGAGTCTTTGTTTTGCTTGGGATTGCCTTATCCATGCAGTCCTGCAGGTGCTGGTAGAAGGCATTTGTAAGTGATTCAGCGGCTTGAGTACTGTTTTCCGTCGGCTTGGGGCCTTAAAGGAGACCACACTAGTCTTTAGAAGTGTGAAGTCGGCTTCGAGAAGTTCTTTACTGTGGTCTTTTTATTTCAGGTGGGGGTGGGATGAGGACCTCCAGCGAGATTAGTTGTGATCTGATCTCACCAGTGAGGGTATACTTCCGGTGTTGAACATTGTGCTCCCATGTTCATGATGATGAGATCAAGTATGTTTTCTCCTCTTGTGGGGATGGTGACTAGTTGTTCCATGGCATTTGAGTTTATGAATTCCAGGAACTTTTGGGCTAGGGTGTTTGGGCTTGAGTAGTGTTCCCAGTCTATATTAGGGTAATTGAAGTCACCTAGTATGATGGTGTTTGGTGATACATTTATCCCTCTAGTGTTTTCAGGAAGGCCATGTCAGGTTCCTGAGTTTGTGAGGGTGGCCTGTAACATGCTACAATTTGCAGAGCAGTCTTGCCTATGGTTAATTGCACCTGGATGGTCTCCGATGCATCGTGCGTTGCCACCAGTCTTGAGGTGTGGGTGTCTTTGATGAATATGGATACCCCCTCCTTTCTTGGTATTGTCCGGATTTTGGGGCGGAGCATGATAAGAGGTAAAACCTGATAGTGCTGGGGTGCTCTCAGGAGCCTTGAACCAGGTTTCTGTCACTGCACAGACATCGATGTTCTCCATACTGAGAAGGGCCTCGAGTGTGTGCATTTTGAGATTTAGACTTCTGGCATTGAGCAGCATTACCCTTAGTTTTTCCTTTTTGTGTTCTAGGGTGGTAGGTTTAGAATTTGAGCCTTGCCTAAAAAGGCACTATGGGGTGGCAAGAGCCTTTGCCAATATCCGGAATCCCAGGGTGACAGGTGCAAGCCGTCCCTTGCGAAGCAGCGTGGCTTGTCCAGCATGTCATCCCAGGCAGACAGACATTGGATCCCCTTTGAATGACACCAGAGTTTAAGCCAATTGTTAAAGCTGATCATCTTATCTCTGTATTGTGGCATCATTCTTGGTGAAGGTAGGATACTGCTCAAGGTCAGGGTCATACCTGCCTGGGCTACATAATCAGAGAGCTCCTCAATGTCTCTTTTCATGTAGTCCAAGGAGGTACGTCTCAGGTCGTTTACACCAGCGTGGACAATGACTGAGTCATATTTGTACCTGCTGTTGAGAGACCTGAGTGCTTGCGTTATGTGGCGGATTCTAGCGCCCGACAGGCAGCAAGAAGTCCTCTATTAGTCCTCTAAGTACCCCAAGTTCCACAGGGAAAAAGTATATCCTAGTGGTAGTGGATTATGCTACACGATACCCTGAGGCAGTGGATTTGTCCTCCATTGAGGCAGAGAAGGTGGAAAATGCTTTGTTAGAGATTTTCAGCAGGGTAGGTTTCCCAAAAGAAATACTGACTGACAGAGGTGCCAATTTCATGTCAGACCTGCTGGCTTGTCTGTGGAAGTCCTGTGGGGTGAAGCACATAAAGACCACCCCCTACCATCCCCAGACTAATGGTCTTGTTGAGAGGTTAAACTCTACAATCAAGTCCATGCTACAGGCATTTGCAGATCAGTTTAAGAGGGAGTGGGACAAATATTTGTCCCATCTAGAGGGAGTGGGACAAATATTTGTCCCATCTGTTGTTTGCTTACAGAGAGGTTCCCCATGAATCCACAGATTTTTCACCCTTTGAGTTGTTGTATGGGCATAGGGTGAGGGCAACTCTAGATTTAATTAGAGATGAGTGGGATGGTGAGTGCGAGTCTCACAAGGAGGCTGTTGTGGCATACGTCCTAAACCTCAAGACAAGACTTAGGGAACTCATGGGCTTCGCCCAGGAGAACCTGGCAGAAGCCCAACAACAGAAAAAGGTGTGGTATGACAGGAATGCTCGAGCTAGAGAGTATGCTGTGGGGCAGCAAGTAATGGTTCTCATTCCTGTCAGACACAACAAGCTGCAAGCAGCTTGGGAGGGACCCTACAAGGTGGTTAGAAAGCTAAGTGATATAAACTACATGGTGGAACTGCTAGGCAGAAGGCAGGGGCACAAATTGTACCATGTTAACATGATGAAACCTTACCATGATAGGGAGGCTCTTGTGCTCAGCATTTGTAGTGGATTGCTGGAGGAGTCTGAGGGAGATCTGGTGACTGATGTCCTCAGTGAGGCTCGGGCTGACACCTCAGTGGAAGGGGTAGCAATGTCCCAGCAGCTATCTCCTACCCAGGTTTGAGTAATCCAACCATTGCAGGAATTTGGGGACATGTTCGCTGGGAAACCAGGGTGCACCCACCTGGGGCAGAACCAGGTGAATACAGGACCCCAAAGGCCTATTAGGTAGGCCCCTTATAGAGTGCTTGAGAGAGTCAAAAAGACTCTGAAGGAGGATGTACAGGAGATGATGGAATTAGGGGTGATTCAAGAGTCCAACAGTCCCCGGGCCTCCCCAGTGGTGCTGATGCCAAAGAAGGATGGCAGCACCAGGTTCTGTGTGGACTAGATGAAATTAAATAGTCACACCGAGTCAGATGCTTACCCCATGCCTAGGACAGCTGAGGCCCTAGAGCAACTGGGTGGGGCTAAGTATCTTACAACCATTGATCTTACCAAGGGTTACTGGCAGATGCCCTTGACTTCTGGTGCTAGAAAGAAGTCAGACTTTGTGACTCCTTTTGGCTTGTATGAGTTCACAAAGATGCCCTTTGGGATGAAGAATGCCCCAGCAACTTTCCAGAGGCTGGTAGATCATATCCTAGCAGGAGCAGGAGGGTTTGCCCTTGCTTATCTAGATGATATTGCCATCTACAGTCACTCTTGGCCAGAGCACCTTCAGCATCTCAGGGAGGTGCTTGGCAGACTACAGAGGGCAGGGTTGACCATTAAGCCAAGCAAATTTCAGGTGGATATGGCAGAGGTCTCCTACCTAGGACATAGAGTGGGGAGTGGTAAGATAAGGCCAGAACCTGCCAAAGTGGAAGCCATTCAGGCATGGCCTGCACCTGTTACTAAAAAGTAGGTGAGGGCATTTTTAGGGACAGCAGGGTACTACAGAAAGTTCATCCCCAGTTATAGTACCATAGCTGCTCCCCTCACAGACCTAACAAGGAAGAACAAGCCAGATAAGGTAGTATGGACCACAGCTTGTGAGCAGGCATTCCAGAAGCTTAAAGAAGCTTTGGGAGGACCCCCTCTGTTAGCCCGTCTAGATTACAGCAAATAATTTGTTGTGCAGTGGATGCTTCGAACCATGGGGTGGGGGCTGTACTTAGCCATATTTCTTCAGAGGGAGAAGAGCACCCAGTGGTTTATATCAGTCATAGGCTCCAACCCAGGGAGGAATGCTATACAGCTGTAGAAAAGGAATGTCTAGCCATAATGTGAGCACTGCAGAAACTTCAGCCTTATCTGTATGGAAGGAAATTCACTGTTATGACAGATCACAACCCCCTAATATGGTTAAACAGAGCCAGCCAGCACAATACCAAGTTGCTATGATGGAGCCTGGGGTTGCAGGCATATATGTCCGTGTAGCACTGCAGTGGGATTAGCAATGCCAATGCAGATAGGCTCTCAAGACAGGGAACGGGGTAAGGTATACTCAGACCTAACTTCCTCAAGCACTGTTTCTCAAGGGCCACTTGAAAATCTAACTTGAGTTCTCGGTGGGGGGGGAGAGATGCATGAAGATTGGGTGAAGATAGATGCAGGCTGCACGCCTAGCCAGGTAGAATTTTGGAGATAATTCTGTCATTTGTAAATATGTAAACCACAGGCTTGTTATCTTAAATGGTAAAAATCGTGTTACATGTGGAACTGCAAAAATGTAACAACAGTGCACTCTGCTGGCAGAAAGTTGACCAAGTAAAGCATGTTGTGACCATTTGATCTAAACTTGGTGCTGAAATGTCTAAATGAAGACATTCTTTCAATTATTTTAACCAAGAGTTAAATTGCTAGATTTAAACATGTAAATCTATTTTTATTGCTCTGCTTCCTGACCAGCTGCAAGATAACAAAAGGAGATGTTAAGAATGTAAGTGCAGTTTATATTAGCCTGGGAACCCCAGGAAGTGTGAAGAATGATGTAATGTGAACCAGGAATGTGATTTTAAAAACAGAGAGAATCAGAGAGCATTAAGCATTTTTGTCTTGACCATCCAACTCACCAGCACTGTCTTGCTCTATATGTAAGTTTATCTTAGACGTGTGTGTTTTCTTAGAAATAGCTAGAAACTAGAATTATTGTACTAAGTGTTTTTCTGTGATGTCAGAACTGTACTATAGAATTATTTTAAGTATTTCTCTGTGATCTCTGAACTCTTGACTAGCACTGTGTAGTAAAAAATATTGTCTTGTGTTTTGACTATTTGTTATTAAATATTTTAAACCCTTTCAACTGTGGATGTTTTTGTAGAGATAATTTAAGCTCTTTAGAGTACTTGCATGCCTTTGTTAAATTGTACAAAACTACTACAATAGCTTTAGCCCTGGGCTATACTACCAATTGGATAATAACATTGCACAATAATAATTGGACACTCTTTTGAGGGCCTTTGAATAGCTGATAAATATTAGTGTGCTGTGGCAGCTGGTACTACCGTACAGTCTGGAAAAAAGGGTAACAGATGGAGAAACTGTGCCAGCCTTCCCCAGGAGTGTCTGTGTGGTTGTATAAACTCTTCTCAAAGTGTGTGTGTGTGTGTGTGTGTGTGTGTGTGTGTGTGTGTGTGTGTGTGTGTGTGTGTGTGTGTGTGTGTGTGTGTGTGTCAGCTACTTAGGCAGGGACACGAAGCACTGGTTGGACAGAGAGGGTGCTGGAGGTTTTAGCTTGCCCACTAGCCTGAGATCTGGACCCTATAGCTGTGCCAGTGTGGAGTCTTATTGGGGACCTGGAGAGCAAGGGAATGACCAGCCCTGGACTGACTGTGATCTCTGTGTGTTCTTAAGGGAAATTGCACTTTACTGTGTGTATTTGTTATCATTTCCTCCTATATGAGACTCCATTCACTGGTGTTAATGGTGAGGATTGAGGGTCCTTGATTGCTGGGCCAGAGCATGGGTGTCACAGTGGGTATTAGCTTCCATTTGATTCTATTAAGTACATTTTAATTTTGTATTTTTGACAGAATATTTGTATTTTAATATACTTTTTGTATTGGGGTTCACTAAAGTTAAGAGCTAGCTTTTGAGAGTGATTCATTTCTGGGAGATTTATACATTTTGATTTTGGAGTGGCATTTTTTAAGGTTCATGTTCATGTGGTACAGTTAAAATGGATGGTGTCATAAAAGGAGATACTGCCAGCCCAGCTATCTGGAATTTTATAAATAATTATGTGTCATTTGTGAATATCAAAATGATTCATATGCTTGTGTTACAAATGTAATAAAACTGTATATGTGTATATCAAACTGCTGGTACAGAAGTGTGCTGAAAAGGGTTGTATAATACTGAGCTTTAAAAATGTATCCACAGTGTACCCTCCTGGAACAGAACATAAATGTACATACAATATTGTAACTGTTTAAATGTATATATTTTAAAAGGGGTAACTGGAATACAGAAGGTTCAAATTAAATTACTTTATTGCCACACCATAAAAAAGGATGTTGTCTTTTAGTTTCACTGCAGTAACAGACACAGTGTCTAGAACTAGTGGTTTACTGTATTGTCTGGAAGTGTTTTATTGTTTTATGACTTCCAGGATCTGCCTTAGATCTAAGAAACGCCATTGTTTATGTATTTTTACATGTAGATGCTAAATGCTACCAGCTGCATCAATGGGGGGGGGTTACCTGGGATAGAGTCAGATGACAAGAACTGATGTCATCCTCCAAGCTATCCCAGCAGTAATATTTGAAATATTAATTTAAGAACTATCTGAGAGAGACTGAGTATTCTGTATTTTTCTTTGACCTGACAAAATCAGCTGGAAGACCCATTCACCACATATGTCTTGCTTGCTTTGTAAGTAAGCTAATTAGGATATAGTAATTCTCTAGATATAGTCAGGAATATAGCAAAACTTAATTTATATGTTTTTTCTTTATTTATTTGAGACTGTACTGCAATGTTGTTTTAGTATATACTGAGATTTTTTTGTTCTTTTATTATTTATAATTAAATATATTTAAACCTTTCACTGTGGCTGATATTTGTGAGACATATTTAAGTTCTGAGAGTACTTGCATATTTATTTGGTGAAACTGTGTAGGCCACTCCTAATAGCCTTGCTCTTGGTCAAACTACCATTTGTATTGATAGTAACATTAAACAGTAAGATTAGACACCCTTTTTTAAGCGCTTTAAAGTAGTTGATAAGGACGTGGCTGATGGCAGTGTTAACTACCTAATAGTCTGGGCAGAAGGGGGCATAGCTAGTAAATCTGTGCCAGCCCTGCCCAGGTATGTGTGCACGTGCGCGTGCGCGCGTGTGTGTGTGTGTGTGTGTGTGTGTGTGTGTGTGTGTGTGTGTGTGTGTGTGTGTGTGTGTGTGTGTGTGTGTGTGTGTGTGTGTATAAATCAAACCTCAAAGTGTGTGTGTGTCAGCTACTTAGGCAGGTACATGAAGCACTGATTAGACAGAGAAGGTGCTGGAGGTCTTGGCTTGTCCACGCAGCTGAGATCTCAAGCCTATAGCTGTGCCAGTGGGGAGTCTTATTGGGGATCTGGAGAAAAAAAGAGAAACCAGCCCTGGACTGACTGTGGTCGCTGTGTACTCTTAAGGAAAATTGCACTTGATGCAGAGAGCTGCATCTGGAAATATTGTGTGTGTACTTGTCATCCTCCCAATGTACATCCCCCACTGGTGATAGTGGTGAGGATTGAGGCCCTCAATTATTGGGCCAGTGGTGGGGCATCACAGATGGTTTAAACACAGTTTGGCTGCAGTAGAGCATCATGCAAAGTGAGGGTGGTCTACATTCCTCATTTTAACTGGTGTGGTCAACTTTTTTTTACCTGTAGGAATTATCCATTTATTTAGTTTTTTTTAATTTTGTCTTTTTAACATCTTAGTCTTCAGCATTAGGTATCTTTACTGGAAAAGGTATGACTATGGTGTGCATTCCAATATGCTTATTTTATGAATTTTTAATCATGTTATTTGTTCAGGTTTCTTTTTACAGGCTCCTGTGTCATTCCCTTTGCACCTCCACAGTGTTGGGGGCTGTGGCCTCCATACCTTCGCTACTTGTGTATACCAAATCTAAAGTCACACCATCATGGGGGAAGGGGAAATCTTTAGTACCATAGCAATTTGGCTTTCCAGAGAAAAGACAGCCATTTGCACACTAGTGGTTTCACAAATAAATTTTGTCCACTAATATTTTGAAAACAAGCAGGGCTGTGTAGGCCACCCCACTGGTCTAGAAACATGGAATCTGCTTATGATGGAAGCCACCTTAGTTTAAGTGGTTGCTCCAGTGCCAAAGACCTCATCAGGGAAATTAATGAAATCAGTGGCTTTTATCCCTTGGTTAACTAAAGAAACTGGAGCTCTACTCAATCTCAGAGATAAAGCCTGGGAAAGATGGTACAGAAATAAATCTCAGTCTAATCATCTAGCATATCAAAAACTTAGAAACAAGGCAAAAAAAAACAAATTAAATAGGATAAAATAAACTACTGCACCAGTAACCATATGAAACAACAAAATAACCCGCAAAAATTCTGGTCAGCAATCAAAACAATCCTACATCCCAGCCAAGCATCAATTTAACACCCCGCTTCCTCACACAACCTGGGTACTATAGAAGAGCAATTTAATAAATACTTCACTGAAAGTATACTGTCACTCTCCAAAAATAACTGCTCCTCCCTACACTAGCAGACCTATCAGCAATCAACAATAAAAATACCTTTTCCTTCCAACCTGTTTCAACAAGTAGCATAAAAAACTTCTCAAGAAACTTAAACCAACAACTGTAGCAACTGGCAATTTATGAGCCCAATATCTAAAGCTATCTGCTGACTCTATTTCTTACCCCGTCTCAATTCTTATCAATCTTTCTATCATCGAGCAGCAAATCCCATCTCTCTGGAAAATTTCATATATGATCCCTCTACATAACAGTGGTATATCTACAGAGCTTTCAGATTATAGGTCTATTGCCATTCTGTCTCCTCTATCCAAAATTCTGGAAAAAGTGTATACATTCTTAACTTCTGGACTACCTTTCCATAAATAGCCTATTAGCTGCAACACAGCATGGCTTTAGAGCTAATCATAGTACAACAGCTGCCCTCCTTAGCTTCACTAACACTGTTAACCAATATAGGAATGAAGACAAAATAGTTCCAACCATCTTTCTTGATTTGTCAAAGGCTTTTGACACTGTCTCCTACGGCAAGTGTCTAACTGTACTCGCTAACCTAAATCTCAGTCTCTCTCTGCTCTCACGTGGTTTAGAAACTATCTAACAGATGCCAGCAAGCTGTAAAATGGGAAAAACACCTCCACCCTCTACTTTCAGTAACACTGGGGGTACTCCAGGGCTTTATGCTTGGTCCCTTTCTCTTTATTCTCTTCGCTAATAACCTTAACACTGTTACTTCCCTTGCCTCCTTAGGCCAACATGCTGATGACTCCACACTTATATGTGCTGCCCCTTCCATACAGCAAATCCAAAACATAATCCAAAAGTCCTTCTCTGCTATTGAATCCTGGCTCACTGAATCGCTAGTAAAACTAAACTTATGATCATCCATCCCACTAGAGCCAATGACCCCCCCCCCTTTCATCATCAAACAATAGACAATACAACTATTACACCTATATCCTCTCCAAAACTCTTAGGCATCATAATAGACAGCAACATGAGATTCGACATACATATATCCCAAACTATAAAGAAAGTACATATAAAACTGGGCTTTCTTCATAGAAATAAGAAATTACTAACCAACAATACTAGGATAGCCATTTCAAGAACATGCCTTCTCTGTACCCTCCTTTATGTTTCACCCATACTCATCAACCTAAAAATACAGACCTAGGTAAACTCGAAGCTTGTTATAATAAAATAGCAAAATTTGCTACAGACTCTCAGTATCGATTACACCACTGTCTAGCTCTGAAACAACTTTCCTGGTTGGAACTACCACATCTCCTAGCTTATAGCCAACTGATAACTGCTCAGAAACTACTTTGCCAAACAGAAAAAAAACACAGTTCTCCAAAGCGTAACTTCCACTTACTGTTCTACACAACCACCTCTATATCTCCCTCAATGTCTGTAAATCAAAAACTCAATTTTCACTTTTGTAAAATTTAAAAGCATTTCTACTGACTGTCAGTTGCAGAATTCATAAAATTTCTAGCAGTAAACCACTGTATACTATGATTTATGTGTGAATGCACACTGTTTTGCCTTGCTAACATGTACTTATTATTGTAAGAGGGAAGTGTGATTATTGGTATGTATTATGCATATCTAATTGTATGAATTTGTATGAATTGGCAGCTTATGTCACCTAACTGTATGCATTGTATGTCTTGTTGTGGTATATCCTGCATACTGCCTTAACATATGTATATAGAACCTTTATATGTCCTTCTTACATTGTTTTGCATGTGGAGCTTTTCTCCCCGGGCCTCTACTGAAAATCGGTTTCACTGAGCTGGACTTTCCTGGTAAACGAATGAAAAATAAAATTAAAATAAGTAAATAAATAATATTCAACTTTCTTGAGACATTGGAGTAACATGGCATTTTATCAATTTTTGTGAAGGCAAACTCCAGATGAGACTCATGGAACCAGCTGGAACACTGCAAACGTAGATGCAAATTATACTGAGATCATACTTTGGTGCTTAAGTTAGAAGGTTGTAAGACAGGGCCGTGGCGTGTCAAGCCTGGTGAGATAGAATATTAGGAAATGTGTAACAAAACACCCCAGACTATAACATGATTAAATGTTTCTCATCACTTCAGGGGAATGAGAATGTATGAGTCAAGAAAGGGAATATAACCTAACCAGCAATATTAGAAAGTCAGTTGTGCTTTCTATTATCTCTGTTCAAAAATACAATAAAAACAATTTAAATAACTTCATCTGGTCTTCAGAATAATCTAGGGTGACTTTTTAGCTCTGGATCCAAAGATAATGAATGACCTTTAATAAATAAACTGTAGAATTCACATAATAGCCTTAAAATTGTAAATTTCATATAATATCCAGATTCTCAGTGTTCTTGACTCAGCATATCTAGCTGTAATAATATCATCTGGCATGAACTGACATGTAGACATACTGGATAAGATAAACCAGTTCAAAATTAGTTGTTGTTCAATTAAGTACATTAGAAATGATTAGTTAATGGACCACTGTGATTAAAAACCAAGGAACAGTGTCAAGCATCATACACATGGTCATTAGAGTGTCACAGTACTCATTTTTGGGCCCTTTATTGTTTTTGGATATTGTTTTCAGAGCTCTAAGTAAAATACCATTTGTTGTTGGTGATAAAATCTTCAGGCAACTTCAAGATAAGAAGCTTTGTCTCCACTGCTGACACAATGGTGTAATGGTGCTGCATTGGTGTCCAGACACGGGACACCTGATACACTTTGCAGTTAACACAGACTGACAGCTATCTCATGCTCAGTATAAAGAGGCAGAGTATGCAATGCTTTCGGAAAAATATTGAAAACTGAGATTAGAGCACTGTTGGTCGTGTTCTAGACGACAGTTTTAGGTCTGCTCTAAATGTCCCCTCAGTGGTAAGAAGGAATATGAGATTAACATAATCTGAAATGAAATTTTGTAACAGTTTACGATGCT
Source organism: Protopterus annectens (assembly GCF_019279795.1). Lineage (NCBI taxonomy): Eukaryota > Metazoa > Chordata > Ceratodontiformes > Protopteridae > Protopterus > Protopterus annectens. The sequence continues at coordinate 1,258,339,853 of NC_056739.1, forward strand.
CATTTAACCAATTATACAGTACAGGCAGCTTTTATGCTTAGTTAATGTCATATCCTGTACAACATGAGAAAGTCCAAATATTCCTCACAAAAGGAGGAACAACAAAATAAATTAAGAGCTCTCATTGCAAAGTGTCATATTGGTTCCTCATTGGGGATCTCTTGCTGATATTCTAAACACTGTTGAAAATGGAACTTGATGAAATGCTAGAGAACATGGGTAATGGAACTAACTAGCATTAGGTTCAGCTGATAAAACAAAATATAACAGTTACAGAAAGAACTGTGATACAATGCTTGATCTGGTTCTAGAACAATTACTCTCTCTAGTTTAACATTTCACAGCTCTATCAACATTTAAGGAAACACTGGATGATTTATGAATAAAAAGAAATACAGAACTGAGATTATGCCATACAAATGTCACAAAGATCTGTAAATTATAATTGCTTTTCTGTATCTTTTTCCTTGCATGTCTGCTTAACATTAAGCCTCCCCTTTGGAGACTACAGCCCAATCACAGTAATGAGAGAATGTTCTAGAAGGGCTGTTATTTGGGCAGTCATGCAGGAGAGTTTGCCCTCCCTGGCATTCCTGCAATAAGGGCTCTACACATTGCTTTAGTATCCCACTATATCTTCTCCCATTCAAGTGCACTCTGCTGTATGCCTACAATGAAGACACTGCTGTATGCCCACAGTGATGACCCTGCTGTATGCCCACAATGAAGACCCTGTTGTATGCCCACAATGAAGACCCTGCTGTATGCCCACAATGATGACCCTGCTGTATGCCCTCAATGAATACCCTACTGTATGCCTACAATGAAGACTATCATGATCTGAACTCGGTACAGGACAAAAGCTCCAGGGCTGTCAGTCTGCACTGCCACTCTTCATCTAAGAAATTATTGCATTGGGTGGTCTTAACTTGCATCTCCATCTCAGGATAAGAACACAAGTCCTACTCTTGCCATCTCCAATGGACACTTGAACCACTTATGAGACTCAGGTCACCTAGGCTGTAGACTCATATTTATCCTTGTACTTTACTATAGCTGGCACTTAATTGTAAGTCTGATATTCAAACCTATGAGTTAATTGCATTCTTTAGTCTCATATTATTTTAAGATTAACAAATATGACTTTTGCCAAAATAGATGTCCGATAAATCAAGACTGTATGCTGGTTAAGAAATTAGTAGGATTTTATGATGGAGAATAATGTTAATCTAAATACTTTTTTTTGTAACATGACTTGCATTGTGTATGTTACATTTTAAGCATGGGATATTTAAGTATCATTAGATGGGTGGACTGGTGGGAGTGACCTTAAGTTAAGTACAAACTGTCAAAATACAATAACTGTAATATATATGTGAAGAGTGTTTTGCCTTAATGAAGGATATGGCTACTACTGGTTTATAGTATAATGTTACACTTATATATTAGTAAAACTTTATATTCTCACACCGATATTCTACAAGCATACTTTAAGTAAGTAATCGTTATAAATTTAAGTTACAAAACATCTATGACTGTGGAAAATTGATTTCCATACTTCAGTCTATCAGCACAATGTCATATTAAAGATATTTCATATAACTACTTTCTGTACTCTGTTATATAACTCCTTGTCATCACTGTACCATGGAAGTTACAATTGCTTTTTTCTTACCTCTTGAGCTCCAACTTCAGTTTTTACTGGGGTGTTTTCTTTTGGACTTCATGTATCTCCCCCAATGTTTGCAGAAATTTCTGTCAGGGTCTCCAGTTTCATCCAGTTTGCAAAGACATACTGGCATGCTTTTTGACATTGCTAACTTTTCTTTATAGGTGCAAGCGAGTTTGGGTGAGTAAATGTGGGCCTGGCATAGCTCTCAACCTCTTAGAGCTAGAACTCAGGGAGAAAGCCATAAATAATGGGGGGACAAAGGCCCAAAATAGGGACAGTTTTTGAATATTGTTCTTACAAACTTAGGAAGTTGATAGAATAACAGGTTTTGCATTAGCATGTATTTTCTGAAGGGTATGCAGTCTGAAACTCAAATGTATGTCGTATTTTCTGACTTCAATCCCCAGTGATCTGCCACTGACTTTTATGCTCAAAGGTTAATAGATTGGTACTAGGCTATCAGCCCTGGGGCCAATACAAGGCTAGCCATAACAATTCCCCGGCTATTTCTTCCCACAGTATATACTTCCCTAGAAAAAGCCACAAAGCCACAATTTTATGATAAACACACCAAAAATATGAGGCAACAATATGGACATTCTGCAAAAATATGGACAGTTGAGAGGTATGCCTTGTAATTGACTAGCATTCAGTCTGGAGTGCTTCTTGCCTTCTGCCCCTATCTGGATGGGTTACAGTCTAAACCTTATTATTCAGAAGGGTCAGAATGCAGCTAGAGGAAATGAATGGGTATTATAAATTTAAATCCATTTAATGCATTATATTGGGAAGACTATTTATATTAACCTAATTCTGGACTTATCTGGAACAAAACCAGTAACTTTTATATAAGAAGCACTTCTGTTTAAATTAATTACCACATTTATGATTACCTATAATGTTTATATAATACAAATAACAATAGCTAAGTGTAAAATGATTGTTAATTCTTTGTTTAACAAAAACATGCTGAGCTCATATATAATTGTAAATTTGCTCAGTGTATTTATTCAAAGGTGCATAACCATTTTATTGCAAGACAACATTTAGATACATTTCAATGATGCTACTTTTATTTAAATATATCTGACAAGGCATAGCATGAAAAATAATCTTATTTAAAGCATATGTCTTTTACCCGCATGTTTTATTATTCTGAAAGTATAAATTCAAAATGCTTAAAAAATCTTTGAAGAAAAGTTCTTGCTTGATATAAAGATAAATTCTCTGTTTGAAAATGAATTCAGAGAGTCTTGGGATCCTTGGGCTATTGTGTTTTAGCTGTTTTGATCTAAAATCAGTAAATTAGTTCTTTACAACATTCAGAAAATTTCTACCTGGTGAATATTTTATAGCAGGTTTGCTTTTTATTATTATTATTATTATTAGAAATTATGCTACTGGAACTAATGTTATAATTCTTCATTAAGCTCTTTGTACAGCCTGCATGTTATTTAATTAAGTATTCTAGCATCATCAAGTCTTCATATTTCAGTGGTAAATATGCAATTGGATAGATTAACTGATTGTTAAAATATACAGATGTTAGCTGTAAGATGACGTTTACAAATTAATAAACATGAACCTCAGAAGTGGTTACAAAAGGATTATATGAATTATAAGACCAATGAGTCCAGCATATTGGGCATGTACAGACTACATAAATGCACAGCAAATGTCAAATCACAACAACTGTTCAGTGAGTGTTATTTTTACTTGTCTCTGTAAATATTTGTTAGATGAGCTTTTCTCCCTGGGCTTCTGCTGGAAAAAGTCAAAAAGTCATATATGCTCAGTTTAAAAATCACAGTAAATAAATGTAAATAAAAAAAAATAAATATAATAATGAAATCTATTACATGGAAAGTTTCAGCAGTCAGAGCACCTACTTATAGGCATCTATATGATCCCCCTCAAATAGAAATATAATCCTAATGAATTGCAATAGCTCAAAAGCAGCAAATATATAACATTTTACCCATAAAAAACACAGTGTACAGCAAAATGAAATTTAAAAGGCTATACATTTGAATACAATAAAAATGAAATATAAAAGGCTATACATCTGAATAAAGTAAAAATTAAATCTAAAAGGCAATATATTAGAATAAATTAACCTACATTCAGTATGCTGCTACACAAAAAGCATACCAAAACTACTAACGTTTTCTAAATAGGCTTTGGCTGCCTGTTTTTTTTCTCCTCAAAAGTTTTTCTCTCATTTTTTTCTTCTTAGTGGTGCAGTCCATTTCCTTTCCCACTAACCAAGAAGATAAGTATGTAATAGTGAAAATGAAATTTGGGAGAAATATTTACTTGGTATGTTTAACTGACTAAAGCATTTGACTGCGATAACAAACTGTAGCACGTCTTAGAGAAATAGGGATACTGGCCCATCTTATTTATCTCTTGAGAAGCCTGTATACAGAACAGGAAGTCACAGTCAGATCCAAATATGGAATAATTGACTCACCCATTCAAGACTGGAAAAGGAGTGCTTAAAGGATGTATTATTTATATATTTGTTTATTTATTTAGTTAGTTAGTTAGTTATTGACATTTGATTACCGGGAAAGTCCACCTGGGGAGGGGGCCCATTTTCAGTGGAGGCCCAGGGAAAAGTTCCAAAGTATTACAAAAACATTTTGAAAATGCTAATTTTACAGTCTTCAAAAATAATGCAAAAACATCTAGAGTTTAAATAATTATACCAAATTAGACATAATATGAAAACAGTGGTTAAGAATAGATACTACTTATATGACAAAGATTTAATATTTAAATACATTTTAGCCAGTTTAGAGAAGTTAAAGATCAGTTAGTATAATACAAACAAGAATTTTATTATGAAATGGAAGAAAACAGCGTTATGGCATATTTAGATCGAGAGTTATTGGAGAGAAATTGGTTGAAGTAAAGAAATGAGTCAAGAAGAGGGAGTAAGGAGGTGTTAGGTATGAATAGGTACTTGTTCATATTTATGGGATATAATTTATCCTGGGGTTGAGCAAGAGCAAAGACAGATCTTGGCTAGGAAGTCTTTCAGAATTGTTTTAAAGGACTGCAGGGAGGGTATTGACCTGATGGATACAGATAAGGAGTTCCAGGCCTTAGCAAAATAGTATAAGTACTGGCAATGCCCGGGATACTTGATAGGTTTGCGGACAGATAGAGGAATTTTTGGTCATTAGATTATAATGACCGAGGAGAATTGTGCTGTATGGTATTTAGTGTTGGACAAGCAGATAAATGCTGAATAATTTTATAGGCTCTAAGAGGATGTGCATATGTTAATTGATGGGATAGTTCTAACCAGTTTAGGCTTTTTAGTGCTATCCAGTGATGGGTTCTGAAGGGGGCATCTGCTACATCTGTTATCCTTCTTATGTAGTTTATTTGCTGAATAAATCATGCAAAATGCTAGGCTAAATGAATTAGTTGCTGGAATCAAAATTGCTGATAGAAATAATATTCTCAAATATGCAGATGTCTCACGTCTAACAGAGGAAAATGAGGTGGCATTGAGGAAGGTGAAAATAGAGACTATGCAAATGATTTTGCTGTTCAACATAGAAATATATAACATTATGCCATCTAGCCTTATCAGTTCTTAGCAAATAGTTGAGGAAGAAGCTGAGGTAGTAATAGATTTTGTTTTCCTTAGATAAAAAAATTTTGTGGCTCGTGATTGTAGCGATAAATTTAAAATATTCTTGCTTCTTGGGAGGAAAGCATTGAAAAATCTGGGTAGGATATTAAAGAGCTGACTTCATATTGTCAACAAAAGCATGCATAGTGAAAGTCCGTATCACAAAATCTGTAGTTTTCTCAGTAATAACCTATGACTATGAAAGATGTACTAGAAATAAGACTCTGTACTGGAAAATTTGTGTTTCTGATCTGTGGTGGTAGGTGTGAAGAAAACTTTTGAGAGTTCCATGTACAGCAAAAAGATCAGATCAGTCATTACTTGTAGACATACACAGACTCTTTGCTAGAAGATGTGATAGTAAAATTAAAACTTAGACACTTTGGCTGCATAATGTGAAGACAGGCTTCACTAGAGACTATATTGATAGAGGGAAAATTGAAGGCAAAAGGAAAAGGGATATCAGAAGCTAAGGGAGACAGACAGCATTACTGAAGTAATGAGTATAAATTTGCAAGTACCTAAAGAAGCTCTTGATGGACAGGCCTGGTATGCTAAAAACCCTTAGGTTGGAAATAGCTGGACTCTACTAAAAAAATAGCCTACAATTCAGGTTCCTGTTTCAGTGACATTATTTTATTTGCTCTGGTATAATCCTTAATTTTGCATATAATTGACATGCTATGATTTTAATATAAGCAACCACCAACCTTCTTTCTGTTGAGTGACAATTTCATGACCCCCCCCCCCAACACACACACACAAAAATAAACTTGGCAATCTAGTATGTACACAGAAAATAGTGGGCACTGTCATCTTTTCATACATCCTTCGATTGTCATTAAGTGTATATACAATGTTTGTCATCTTTCCTACAAACTCATTCTGCCTTTTTCACCATGACATGATGTCTTTTTTTTATTTACTTTTCATAATGTACTGAACCAAGGCTGTAATGTTGCAGTAATGTTCTATAGTTACCATGAACAAGGTAAATAAAGTACTGTCGAATTTTGTTTATTATGAAACATTCCAATCCTAGCACCCCAGTGCATTGTACTACTAAAGTCTTATTATATGAACCAGGTTTTATGTCAGGCACATGTTGACTCACCTTGCAGTACATAAGTCCTTTTTGGTCAAAGGCCAGGAGATGGCACTCGATGTTGCAGCACTGCTTGGGCTTTTATGGCAGTTTTGTTTGTCTTTGTATATTGCAGACAGAAATACAAGACCACAGGTGGCAGTATAACAGTAAATCAGTAGTTATGGTGGGACAAAGCGGGAAGCTGGCCCAGCTGCAGGCTGTTAGAGGGCACAGTCAGAGTTGTAGAAGAGGTGCCTACTTCTCAGCGTTGTACATGCTTTTGTCCAGTCTGAATTCCATTAATTATGCCACAGTATTGGTAACATTTTTAAATTCACAATTAGGATCATGATTGCTTGTGGCTACTTAAATGGTTGACTGCTTGCTATGTGTTTGTGTTACTACTGTAGTATAAGATAGGAAAGAGCTATATTAGTTCAGGGAGAAACCAATGATGGATTGTCCAGGACACCATTTACACAGCTACAGCTCTACAGAGGAGGAATATACTTTTGTACAATCTCCTTTTTTAGTGTGTCTGTTTATATACCCCTGAGGTTAGTGTAGTTGTTTTCCTCACCCCCTTTTTTTCTTACAATGTGTTTAGCCTCATTTTGAAAGGCAAAAAGAATGTTTTAGTGTGATCTCTCTCTACACTACCGTCTCCCCAAAAAAGACAACTGACCTCCTGTCACTCAGCTTTTCTTCACTAGCCATTTTGTCATCATCTGAGTTGCTGATCATATCTGGGTTGCCAACAGTAACCATGCACAAGAGCATTAATATCTCATTTAAGCATTTGTGATGGAAAAAATTCATCCCACTATATTTTAGCATCTATACATAATTCATGTCGTCTTTAAAACAGAAATAATTTCTCTATTGTTCTGTTTTCTCATCTCAGCAATTAGGGGGGCAATGCTTCACATTTTGGCCTGTAGCTGTGGATGGCAATTTTTTTCTATAGTGACCATTAGGCACTTATTAGAAATTTCAACCTCTATTCACATTATTCTGTTGAGTCTGTAAATGAGTACTTTTTCTTTTTGTCTGTAGAAATGCGGTGGTAACAAAGAGCTTAAGTACTATGCCATAAAAGTATATCTCAAATTTATGTCTTAGAGTCTACCACAGGAGTGATAGGAAATATGTCTTACTACAGCTAATTTATATAATTCAGTATTTATAATAAATGATAGCCATTAATTAAAACAGTCAAGTATGAGGAGTCATGCTTAATGAGTTACACCAATAATTTTTGTCAATTGTTTCTGCTAGCTCTAAATAGATTTTTAGAAGGAATGTTTTTCATTCTTTGAAGTGGAAACTTTGTAAACACACACAACAACTTTAGATGTGTTGCCCAGCCTTTAAATTTATGCTGCACTGTTGTTTTAATTTTGGCCTAAGTCGTTAATTATACACAGACAGGGCCACATCTTGTAGTTTAATCACATTGTACCTTTTAATCTGTTTTACTATAAAAAAAAATATAGCCAGCTCATATGCATATCAAATGCACAAAGCACTGGTAGGAAAGAAGTAGAACATTTATTTCAAGATATGCTTCACCTCATTTGACCTGAAAGCAAACACTGCCCTTTAAAAATATGAACAATGTGGATATATGTACAAAACTATAATGATAAAATAATTAAGTTCAGCGTATTAATATCATACTTTTCTTCTAGTTTTCTCTGAGTTCCTCTGTCAAAAAAATTAATACTCCAAAGAAAACTGCACATGCCACAACATCAGGCCATCTTTGGATTGTGATCTTATGTATGTATTTATTTATTTTGCTTATTTTCCATAAAATGAAGCCTAAAATTTAGGTCCAAAGTTATTAGGAGAATTAATTAATTAAAAGTTAGGCCCTTAGAAGGTTAGAAAGTATAGATTCAGCAATTTGGCATCTTATCTCCCCAAAGAAAAATCATTTCTGGAGGCCTGTGTGCTTTGTTGTAAAGTACTAAGTATAGGTTTCCAGCAGTGGGGTGAAAATCACTTAACACCGAGCTGTACATTTTACTACTAATGCTTTCTGCTAAAGAATTGTTAAAATTGCATCCCAGAATGAACTTCATTAGAGGAAAGTACAACAGTAGAATTAATTAAAAATAGAAGGTTTAAGTAGAATTAATTAAAAATAGAAGGTTTAAGCTGGTCTGGAAAACCAGTATAATAGCAATATTATTAAAAGAATAAATGAGTGAGGTGATAAAATAAATACCCTTTTGTTAATTCTGAGGCTCATTGGTTGTTTTATTGCTTCAGTATTGGTTGCATTTCATAACTGGTTTGAGGTATAATATAGAGACACTTGTTTGAAAGTACCATTATGAACATTGTGAAAGAGTAGATTCTGACAGATTCTTCAGTTTAACCTATTTGCTTTCCTCCTGATTTTCTTATGTGTTCCCCCTTGCCTCCCCTTGGATTTGCTTTTCAGGGCTGATAACATAATTCCTGCCTTTACAATTCAGTGTCAGTTCAGCTCCATCACAGAGAAAAGAAAATAGGAGATGAAGCCCTTAAGAAGAAGTCCCAGTTTGATAACAATAAAGAATTAGCCAGACTTTTACTGCTGTTAACACACAACAGGCTTGCAGGTAAGCCACAAAGGCTAGTTTGTGCAATGTGATTTGAAGCTAGCTACATTTCTCTACTGTGTACGTTTTCACGCTGAGCATCTGTTCCTGTCAGGGGTATTTAGGACCTGTTTCCCACTTTATAGGGAAATACTTAATAACCAATAATACCTTATGAAACCTCCTGTCAATTGCTAAAGGAGGGGAAAGTCAGTGCCACTACGAATACTGCCATCTGCAGCTTGTATTAGCTCTAGGTTAAAATCCTTGACTGGATAAGTCATGGTTTACTAATACATTGACTTTGTGCTGCTGTGAAGCAAAAGCAACCCAGGCAGCAGATTATCATTATTTTTGTGGAAGAGTGCATTAGGAGGGTGCATAGCTCTGCTCAGTTACACTTTGCTGCGTACAGCTTCACATAGCTCCCCATGGTACCCCATTCCCACCCACCCTGTATCATTATATTTATACCTCTCTAGCCACTCCCACTTTCTGTCTACAAAACTCACACTTTCTTTCACTGCTTAATATCTTCTGCTGCATACCTCACAACCACCATTCCATAATGTGCTCAGATCTCTTTAAATACTCCACTCTACCATCCACCTGGATGAACATGCATTACTACATAGTCAAACCCACAAGGGTCTTTCATTTTTCTTCAGCGAAGTGTGGCAGGATCACGGAACCCTTTGCTGGTTCCAGTGACACTAGTGCCAACTTAATCCTTTCACCACACTATAATCTTTTCACTGTCAGTAGTTTCTCCTCATATCCTGCACCAACATCCTTCACTGCACATTGGTGACAGAGTATGAATGGAGAAATGATGAGGGGGGTCCAAAGGGAGGGATGATGGGGGGTCCAAATGTACAGATGATGGGGGGGGTCCAAATGAACAGATGATGTTGGGTCCAAATGGAGACATGATTGGGTTGGTCCAAACCAAATGGAGAGATGATGAAATCAACAAGAAAAGGAGAGGTCTGTTGCTGGGACTGAAGTCATCCTCAAGTCTTGGTGACTGCCTTCACATGGTAGAACCTATTTTCACAAAATCTCGGCAAGACAATACTAAGATATAGACTGTATTTTATATAGTATATATCATGAAAAGAGGTAGGTTACAAAATAAAAACACATCCAGGTGCACAAGTCCTAGGATAAAAAAGTACCCAGTCCTGGTGTGCACATTGTTGCCAGGACTGGAAGAAATTGCAGTGTAGAATCCTCAAGACATAGAAACATTCCTACAATGGAGTTAGGCCAGGCCCAGGAGAAGGATAGCCCCCTGTTGTAGAAGGAAGCAGTAGTCCACAGGACTCACAAAAATGATAAGCCAGAAGAGAGTCATAAATGATAGCATGGACTATTGAGCATAAAGAAGAAATTATGTATTGTTAATATTGTGCAAGAATCCCATCATTACCAGACAGCAGATATTCAAATAGATTAAGAGAGAAATTAGAGGAAAAAAAATACTTGCTCAAGAAAAGCTGTCAAAAGCTCCAAATAAAAAAGTATGTTCATTTGTACGACAAATTCATGAAAAACATCACATAAACAAAGAAACTTTGGGATGCTTGGAAAAAGAAGTGATAGACGAAGTGCAAAAATAAATATAAAGAACAAAACCCAGAAAATTTTGAAAAGTATAAAAAAGAAATATGGACATGGGATATAAAATGAGATCTGATATGGTGCAATATTTATGCAAAGGAGAAATCCAAACTAATCAGTACAAACAGTAGCACCAGTGACATTCGAAGAGAAACACAGGCAAAGGCACCCATATATGGAACATTTCACAATACAGAACATAAGAAAACAAACAGGCACTGTAGAATAGAAGATTAATAAAGCAGAAGTTAAAGAAATAGAAGATGAATGTATAGAATACCTGCAAAGTGCAGAATTTAGTGTAGAAAGTTTAACACAGGTTACATCACAGCATGATGAAACAATAAGTTCCCAAAGTAAGGAGAAAGAGGTGGAGTGGGAGACATCTGAAGAAGAAATATGGACTTGAGAAAGAAAACTAAATTTGATATGGTGCAACAGTTATGCAAAGTAAAAAGCAAAACTAATCAATACAAAATACAGCCCCAAAGATATTCACAATACAAAAAGTTGGAAAACAAAGGGCAAAAGAAGGAAAGAGGATTAGTAATGCAGAATTTAAAGAAATAGAAACTGAAATTATAGATTACCTGTGAAGTGAGGGATTTAGTGTAGAAAATCCAACTCGGGTAACATCGCAGCATGATGAAAAAAATGAGTTTCCAAATTAAGGAGAAGCAGGTGGAACAAGAAACACCTGATCAATTGCTACACGATGATACTCTGGAGCCTTCAATAGAAAACCAGTACAAAAGTTCAGTTGGAGATGCACAGCAAGGGAAGGAGCAGGAAACAGTGGTAACTCTGATGCAGGCAATGTTGTGGAGTGATGAGCCAATGAGTTCACTTTACATTGTGTCAGCTAGTTTTACAAGACAGGAGTATCTAGAGTGTGTGCTTTCCCTGTACTTGAATTCTAAAACAAGCATTTTTACATTGAGGGTTTTCTGACTGAACTCTTGTGGCAAACCTATCTGAGTGGGGAGTTGCTGGCTGAAAGCTTATTCTGTGTTTTCTTGATTGGTCTGCAGGCCTTGCTGTTGTAAAACTTGTTTTTCTGATACCATATAAAACCAATGCTTGCACTAGGCTGCTCTCCATGCAGCACCCTGTATATATGCAAATGCTATCAAGCTAAAATTTCCCTTAGAATAACTATCTGTACAACCTTTTCCAGTCCCTCTTCTGCTCTAGGAACATCCGAATTGCGCACAGAGCAGCATTGCCTTGTTGAATAGCTGTAGTTCACACTGAGTATAGCACCCATTCTTCATCCGTGTGCTGTCATCCCAGTCCAATTAAATCTCCCCACTCTTCTTCCTGGGTAATCCCATAGGAAACAACCTGAAACCACGGAGAGGCACTTTTCTGCCATTTCAGTGGACATGAGCATCCTGAGGAAAAGTAGCAATTGTCTCATGTATAGTAACAACCACTTAATCCTGATAGAAACAAAGTATGTGAGAGATGCAGTTACACTATGAAAATGGAGACACGACTCTCTCATGCTGACAAATCAAATGATAAACAGGTTGTCAGTGCATGCACATAATTTCCCCTCACTAAATAAGGTCTCGACACATTAACCTACATATGCAGAGGTACTCACAAGCTACTTACCAAAACCTCAGAAGCCTCTTGTATGCTGCCTTTAGAAACCACATGCAAACAAAACTAAGTCAACACCAATCACTAAACATAAAAATACACATCACAGTGTATCCACAAGTGAGCCCCTAAGGCAAAGCACCACACATTCAAACATCTTGATCATAGGAGACTCCATCACGAGACACATCGATGCTCCCTTTACCAGGTTGGATAAAGAGAGGGTTAAGTCAGTTGCCTTTCAGGGACCAGGATTCACCAGATTATTCAGGCACTCATGTCAGTTAACCACAAGTGCAAGTATGACTCAGTCATAGTCTATGTGGGTGTAAATGACCTGAGACATACCGCCGGGACTATATGAAGGGAGACATGATGGACCTCTCTGAATACAACTTGCAGGCTCTCATTGAGCAGCATTCTACCCTCACCAAGAATGATACCACAATGCAAACAGAAAATGATTGACTTCAACAATTGGCTTAGCTACTACTGTCATAGCAAGGAGATCCAGTATTTGTCAGCCTAAGACAACATGATCGACAGACCATGCTGCTTTGCCAGAGATCGTTTGCACCTGTCAACACTAGGCTTTTGAATACTGGCCAAGGCATTAGCCATCCCCATAGTGCCATTTTTAGGCAGTGCCAAACCAACAGACCTACCAACATAACAAATTCTTCTAATGCCAAAGTGTAGGCACTACTACTCAGTGACAGGAGCTTTAACAAGAAACTGAATTCCCTGAAAGTTCTTCTTGCCCTGGAAAATGCTGACATCAGTGCAGTTACAGAAATGTGTTTCAACGCTGAGGAAAGCATCCTGGCAGTGCAATGCTATAATGCTTATCACACATTCAATTCACCCTCTGAAAAGGAAAAAATGAAAGGAGGAGGTGCTTCCATTTACATAAAAAAGAATTACACCTCTAGATTAGTTAAGCAGTATGACTCGTATGAGATACTCCATGTCCAGCTGACCATAGGCAAAACCAGGTCCCCAACCTCAAAGCATGAAAACCACAACACATGCCTGAAGTTACTAAAATCATTTACCATTCAGCCCAACACACTACTCATGGGCAATTTTAACTAACCTTCCGTAAACTGAGAAACATATATAACCACTAACATGCAGGCTCAGAGATTCTTGAACTTTGTCAATGCAAACGCTCTGGAAGAGCTGATGACCTTACATTCACTGCTGCAGTATTCTTAACTATATGGGAATCCCTGCCACAGAATCCTGATGTCTGGCCAATCTTCCAAAGACTTCTGAATTTAAAAGTTATGCTAAATGTCACCATAACCACCCTGTTCAACGTAGGGCATAAAGATGATATACAGGCTTACCAAAAACAGAACTTCTTTGCCGCCAGTCTGACCATATATTTTACATGTTGGTCTGTTTACCTGCATCTGTTTTCTGCCACTTGAACACATTTTAATTCTCCAGAGACTTCCTATGCCTATTTGTTGTTTTGCAAGATACGTGCCTCATTGTGGATTTTGTTTTTTCTTGTTTTTTTGTGTTCCTTGAGGTTAATGTCATCCAGGAAGGGTAAATGCCAGTGTGGGAGGCAGATTCCCCATACAGACTGCCACAATAAGTGTCTTTTCTGCTTAGGTGCTTCTCATGACCATTCGTCTTGTTCTATTTGTCAGATGTTTGTTTCAAAAACCCTTCACGGTAGACTTTCTTCCCATTTCTTGTGTCTTGAGAACCAGTGCCTTAGGCTACTTGCTAAAGATACAGTTGAAGGAATACCCTGCCCTAAGGGTCAGCTGTTAGAGAAGAATAAGGTGGAAAAAGTATGACTGGAATATTCTGCTGTCCACCCTCTGCCAGGTGTTTCTCCTGAGGTTATTACAAACCTGGATGCTTGTCCAGCTGTATTGTTGAATTTCTCTGCCACGACAGTGTTGGATGCTGGTGAGGATCTGGCTGGCACCATGTCTGAAGAGGCTTTGCAGACATCCATCTTAGACTTTTGGAGGGAAATACGGTTGATTTTTTCTAAGGGGCCTAGGGGAGTTCCTCATTTTCTTGCTAGGGAAGAAGGTCCTGCTATGGTTCTTACCTGTTGTCCTGGATCTGAGCCTTCTCAGGACATATTCTTAAAAATGAAACAAAAACTGAAACGTTTCTTTTGCTTTTAGGGATCCTCAAAATGAGTGGCAGGCTTTTACTCAGGGGTTATTTTCTACCTTAATGTCCTTAAAGCCACCTCTTGGGGTTTCAGTTTCTGCTCCTTCTTGGTCCTGTACTCCTCTTAAAAAGCCTCAATACCAGGATTCTTTTGAGGATGAGTCAGATTCTGCTGACGAATCCCTAACTTATTCTACTCAAATTCCTTCTCCTTTACACTATGGGTCAGAGGAGGAGGAATCTATTAGTCCTGATGTTCCTTTGGAGGAAATTTCTTTTGGACACGCAGTCTCTAGGATGGTAGATTTTTTAAGTAGAATTGTACTCAGGTCTCTGATACCCACAAAAGGTACTATGAGTTGTTGCAGTTAGACTCTCCTAAACCTATGGCTATTCCTCCTGTCTTGGCTGCTTTACTGGATGCTTTTCTTTTTTGCATCTCAGACACCTGATTCTCTTTCCCCTGCTCCAAAGAACCCTGATAGGTTTTATAGGGCTCCTGAAGATTGTTCTTTTTTATGTAAATGTCCTGCTAATGACCCTTCAGTAGTGTCCTTAGCCTCTGATAAGCTGTCTTAATTGCTTCCTTTGCCCAAGTTATTGCCTTCTGACAGGGACAGCAGAACTATGGACAGGCTGTGCAAAAAGTTTACACTTCCGCTACCCTAGATTTTTGGGCTATTATCAGACCCCTATGTCTAGGCATGTGCTGGCTCTTCTTTCTCATGCCTGTCAGCTTATTTCTGATCTTCCAGACTCTGAGAGTAAATCTTCTGTTCTTTCCTTGCTAGAGACTTCCTGTCAAGTCATTCATCATTCTATTCAATGTAGTTATAATGCATTGGATGCGTCTTCTAGAGCTGTTGTTTTGGTTCAGTTATGAGGAGGTATTCTTGGCTTAGGCTTTAACTTATATCTGATGATATTAAAGCTAAGTTGATGGATACTCCTCTGGATTCTAAACTTTTATTTGGAGAAGCTGCTGCTGGTTTGTTTAAGTCCCTTCAGGATAAGGGTAAGGCCTTACAGGAACTTAAACATGTTTGTTTCTCTTGTGCCTATATTTCAGAGAAACTACCCTGTTAAGCCAGCCTTTCTTTGTAGGTAATCACATCCTTCTACTAAAGGTAAGAAGAGTGTCAAACGGACACCTCCTGCTAAAGCTTCTCAATTTCTGTGTTCTCCAAAACCTTCCTTTCTGGACAAACCAGGAGCTGTGCAACTATCCATCCCTTCTCACCCACATTTCTCTTTCTGTTCGCATTTGGCTTCAGATCACTCAGGATTTTTGGGTTCTGTTGATCATTCATCAAGGGTTGATCCGTCCTCTTTTCAGGAAGTTTTTGCATTTCTCTGTTGCTGCCTGGCATTTTCATAGTTTCATAGTTTAGTACTAGGCTATCTGCCCTGGGGCATTTGTAAGCCTAGCCATAGTGATGTGGCTTTTGCCACCCCATGAAATGGTGCAAAAATGTACAGAATAAATTTAGAATACTGTGCCTCTGTCTAGTAGTGACACAATGAAGGTCCCCTTATATAATAGAATTAGTTTACTGTGCCCCTGTCTAGCAGTGACACAGATGTGACCCCTGGGGTAAACTTACGATCTCCCATCCACTCATCAAGATTTCAGTGGAAGAGAGTCAGTGAGGGGGCTCTGCCTAATATGAACTGGGATCTTGTTCCAAAGCATGGGAAGCCTCTGGGTTATGAATCTATCCCTCCAGCATGTCCTATTCATACTTGTGCCAAGGTTTAAGTCTTTAGCTCTCGTGGTCCTGATGGATTTGGATTTTTTGAGGTGGCGCATGTCCATCAGATCCTGATTGGGCATGGCCTTGTACATCAGGCAGAGATCACCTCTGAGCAGGCGGTATGCTACTGAATAGAGCTGAAGTTTCTTTAGTCTGGCAGAATAAGACATATGTTGGAGACCCTTGATCCTCTTGGTGAGGTACTTTTGTGGTCTCTCCAGCTGTTGCAAATGCCGGGTGAGGTACATACCAAATGGGGCATTGTACTTAATCATGGGTCTGATGAGGGAGGAGTATAGGGATACAATGACATCCTTGGATCTGGATGTGAATCCCTTCATGATGAGGTGTGCAAGGTAGAATGTTTTTCTAACCACTTTGGCAACGTGGGTGTCAAATGAGAGGTCGCTGTCGACTTGGGTCCCTAGGTCTCTGATTACTTTTTCTGTACTCAGTGGATTGCTGTCTATGTGATAATTTGTGGGTACTTTGTTTTTCCCAAAGGGGATGACTATACATTTTTTGGCATTTAGTTTAAGGTCGTGACTACGGCACCAGTTGTCCATTTCTGTGAGGCCTTTTTGTAGGATGTATGTGTCTGCTGGTGTATCGACTATGGCGCCTAGTTTGCAGTCATCTGCGAACTTTGTCAGCCACAACCCTCCCATGTTTGCTTTAACATCTGAGAAATAAATGCCGAACAAGAGGGGTCCCAGGACAGATCCCTGTGGGACACCACTTGTGACTGGCTTTGAGTCTGACATTGCTCCAGCGATTTTAACTTTATGGGTTCTGTCCTTTAGCCAGTTTGCAACCTATCTAGTGACATAAGGGTTTACGTTTAAGCTGTTGAGCTTATCTATGATGCCTGAGTGGGGTATTGTGTCGAAGGCCTTAGCCAAGTCCAAGTAGGCTGTATGGACTGCTTTGCCCTCATCAATGGCTCTAGTGACTGTTTCGAAAAAGTCAACCAGGTTCAAAAGGCAGGATCTGCCCTTCACAAAGCCGAACTGGGTGGGGTCAAGTGTCTGTAGGTCTCCTATGTCTCTGTTTATGAGTTCCATAATGATTCTTTCCATAGCTTTGCAGACCAGGCTGGTTAAGCTTATGGGGCGGTAGTTCCCAGGGTCTGTAGAGGTGCCCCCTTTGTGGAGTGGGACCACTGTTGCTGTATGCCAGTGTTCAGTTACATATCCTGTAGTAAGGCTAAGGTTAAATAGCATTTTTATGTGCGGGTTTAACTCCTCTTGGAGTTCACGTAGCATGCAACCCGGGATACCGTCAGGTCCCATTGATGCTGTATTTTTAGCTTTTTTGAGGGCGGTACTCACTTGGACATCTGAGATGACAGGGAGATTACATTCAGCTGGGATAAGTATTTCTTCTTTTGGGGGTGAGGGAGGAGAGAAATTTGCACTGAACCTGTCAGCCAGAATGTTGGCAATATCTGTGGGTTCAGTGTATTTTTTGTTGTTGTGAACTAACTCTGAGCATATCTGAGGGTTTCCGCCCAGGTTTCTAACATAGCTGAAGAAGGCTTTGTGGTTATCTTTAGTGTCCTTAGCGATTTTTCTCTCAAAGTTGGCCTTGGATGTTTTTATGAGAGAACATAGTTTTCTGCTAATGTTGATCAGAGATGTCTTCCCTTTATGGGATTTTGCTCTGACGTGCAGTAGCTTCCTTCTTTTGTTATACAATTTGTTAATGGCTGAGGTCCACCAGACAGGATGCTTGCCTTTGGTGGAGAGGGACTTGGATTTATTTGGGATTGCATGATCCATGCATTCTTGGAGATGTCCATAGAAAGCATTTGTGAAGGATTCGGCATTGTGGGATGTGGTATCCACTGGCCCAGTGGGCTTAAAGGATACCATCTCAGTCTTAAGAAGAGTGAAGTCTGCTTTTGAGAAGTTTTTCACTGTGGTCTTTTGTGCTGGGGTGGAGGTGGGATATGTATATCCAGGGTGATTAGTTTGTGGTCAGATCTCACTAGTGAGGGTATATCTCCGGTGTGGAGCATTTTGTCCCCATGTTTGTGATGATCAGGTCTAGTATATTATCTCCCTAGTGGGAGAGGTGACTAGTTGTTCCAGTGCATTTGAATTTATGAATTCCAGGAACCTTTGGGCTAGGGTGTTAGGGCTAGAATAATGTACCCAATCTATGTTTGGGTAGTTGAAGTCTCCCAGTATGATGGTATTTTGTGATACATTCATATCCTCCAATGTCTTCAGGAAGGCTGAGTGGAGTTCTTGAGATTGGGAGGGTGGTCTGTAACATGCTACCAGTTGTATTGCCTATGGTTAGTTGCACCTGTATGTTCTCTGATGCTTCATGTGTTGCTACTAACCTGGAGGTGTGGGTGTCCTTGATGAATATGGACACTCCCCCTCCCTTTGTGGTTCGGCCCGGGTTTTGGGGCCGAAAAGCATGATACGAGGTATAGCCTGGTAGCGCTGGGGTGCTCTCAGGAGCCTAGAACCAGGTTTCAGTTACTGCACAGACGTCGATGTTCTCCATCTCTCTTCAGTTCTCTGCTTAGCTCTTTGGCTTTTCTACCTTCTCAAGGGTGTTTACCAAATACCTCAATCTTGTGATTGCCTTTTACAGACTTCAAGGAATCCAAATATTTCCTTACTTGGACAACCTGTTGATTCATGCATCCTCTCCAGACACCCTCTTGCAAAATCTACATTTTGCCATATCCATTCTTCAGAGCCTGGAGTTCACTATAAAATTCAAAAAGTCTTCTCTGACTCCTTCTCAGGACCATGTTTTTCTGGGTTGTAGGATTCAGATGGTGCCAATGCTTGCATCACTGTCCCCAACAAAGGCCTTACCTCTCATTTCTTTCTTTCACATTGTTCTTCCTCTGGCTTCCATTGCTACCAAGGAGTATCTGAGAACTCTGGGTTTCACAGGATCCTACATTCCAATGCCCCCTCTGGCCAAACTTCATATGAGAAAGTTTCTGTGGTTTCTGAAGTCAGTGTGGGTTCAACATGTTCATACTCTAGAATTTGTAGTTCCTTTTCTTCCTTGCCATAGACAGGAACTTCTCTGGTGGATTCAGCAGTTGTCTCTGAATCCAGGGATCCCTTTTCATCCCCCTCTTCCCTCTCAGGAATTGTTCACAGACACCCCAGACATGGGATGGGGCTGACCTTTGGCTCCCTAAAGGTACAGGGGGTGTGATTGCCTTGTTAGCATAAGGAGCACATCACTGTCAAAGGGATGAGAGTTCTTCTGCTGACTCTTCAAGTCTTTCAGTCTCTCTTTTCTCCGATGCCTCTCTAATTATTCAAAGACAATACCACAGTGATGTGGTATATCAACAAGCAGGCAGGAATGAGATCTTATCTTCTTTGCCAGTTGGCACTTCTGGTATGGGATCTTGCTGTCAAAAGTCAAGTAACTCTTCAGGCAGTTTATATCCCTTCAGATCTGAACATTGTGGCAGACACTCTAAGCAGGTCCTTAACTCAGTCCCATGAATGGATGCTTCATAGGGATGTGTTTCTGGACATTATCCACCAGTGGGGTACTCCTCAACTGGATTGTTTTACCTCCCCTCTGAACAGACAACTTCCTCTGTTTTGTGCAAGAGTCCCAGGGCCTCTGCTATGGAAGGTGGATGCTCTCTCATTCTTTTGGAAGTGGATGTTTCTTTACCATTTCATCTCCTTACACTCATTCCAAAAGTCCTTTTCAAATTTCAACAGGATGCTCCCAAAATCCTATTGGTGACACCCTTTTGGCAGTGACAGCACTAGTTTCCTCTTCTTCTGCATCTAGCCAAGGGCAATCATTACAAGTTACCTCACAGGGTGGATCTAATCACTCAAGACAAGGGATCACTTATCCATCCCCACCTGTCCATGCTTCAACTGACACTGTGGGTGATAGGATTTTGATTCCTCATAGACAACTTTTTTCTGAGGACATGCTGCAAGTCTTGCTGGAGGACAGGAAACCTACAACTAGGAAATCCTACTTATCCAAATAGAAGAGTTTTCTTTTTGGTATCTTTCTCGTAACCTGGATCCATTTACTATGGGCGCACCTTTGGTTCTCTCTTATTTGTGTGAGTTGCTCAATGCTGGTTTGGCCTATTTTTCTATTAAGGCCTAGCTCTCAGCTATCTCTGCTTCTCTGCCTTTTTCTCCTCATTTAGCTGCTAGATTTGAGGTGAAACAATTTCTTAACGGCATCCTTAATATGAGACTTCCCAGGAAGAATGTTCCTCCTCCCTGGGATCTTAATTTTGTTTTGGAGAATTTGACTCAGGCTCCCTTTGAACCTGCTGCTTCAGCTTCCTTGCAACATTGTTCCTGGAAGACTGTTCTTTTGTTACCACTTACTTTTGCCAGGTGGGTGTCTGAGTTGTAGGCCCTTATGGCTTGTCCTCCTTTTTTGATTTTTCATGAGGACAGAGTGTCCTTGTGCACTTACCCTTCTTTTATGCTGAAGGTGGTTAATGAGCTGTCTCTTAAGCAGTCTGTTAATCTGCCTACTTGTTTCCCCTCTCCGCAAACTGGCAGTGAAAGATTGCTGCATATTTTGGACATGTATAGGCAACTTAGAGTTTCTTTGAATATGACCAAGGCTAAAATCTGATCAGTTATAGGATAGGTTCATAGGTTCATTAGATAATACTAGGCTATTGGCCAGAGGCCCTTTTACGCCCAGCCAAGAATTTCACCCATGTTCCCTCAAAGTCAGCACCTGTTTTCCCTGTCCATCAGGGACACAGGTGGGATCCCAGGGGTATATTTTCTGTTTCCCATCCAGTCGTCCAGGTTCTGCCAACAAATTCTATTAATGTCACAGACCAGGTTAAGACCTTGTGTGCGGGTTGCGCAAGTGGAGTTTGTCTTATGGATATGTAGAAACTCCATCAAGGCTGGGTCTGAAATGGGCTTGTATGCCAGACACAGGTCACCTTTGTGCAGTCTGTATGAGACTGAATAGAGGGACAGGATTTTTAGCCTATCTGTATAGGATAGGTATTTAAGACCCTGGATTTTCCTGGTCAGGAACCTCTGTGGTCTCTCTAACTGCTGCATGTGCTTAGGAAGGTACATGCTGAAGGGGCCATTGTACTTGATAATGGGTCTGATAAGGGAGGAGTACAGGCATGTTATGACTTCCTTGTTCCTGGATGAAATACACTTATTTCTGAGGTGGGCCATGTAGAAAGCCTTCTGTACAACAAAGAAAATGCGGTAGTAAAAGTCAGGTTGCTATCAACCTGGGTGCCCAAGTCCCTCATGACTGATTGCATGCTTAGTACATTGTTATTAATGTGATAATTAGTGGGAATGACATTTTCCCCAAAGGGAATAAAGATGCATTTCTTGACATTCAGTTTGAGGCCATGCTTGTGGCACCAGTCATTAGTTTGGGTAAGGTCCTCTTGGAGGATGTTGACATCACTAGGGGAATTTAAGACAGCACCCAGCTTGCAGTCATCTGCAAACCTGGTCAGCCACAGACCATTGGTTTTAGCTTGCACCTCAGAAAAGTATATCCCAAACAGTAGAGGCCCCAAGACCAATCCTTGGGGTACACCGCTCATTACGGGTCTACTGCTAGAGGTGGCTTCCTCTACTTTGACTGAGTGGGTTCTATCAGTGAGCCAGTTAGCTACCCATCTGGTAACATACAGGTTGATGCCTAGCTGGGAGAGTTTATCTATTATGCCTGAGTAGGGAATAGTGTCAAAGGCTTTGGCTAGGTCAAGGTAGGTGGTGTGCACTGTCTTCCCCTCATCCATGGCTTTGTTGACTATTTCAAAGAAGTCGACCAAGTTTAACAGGCATGATCTCCCTTTGACAAAACCAAACTGTGTGGGGTCAAGTGTTTGGAGGTTGCCAATGTCCTTGTTTATAAGGTCCATGATAATGCGTTCCATGGCCTTGGAGATCAGGCTAGTTAGTCTGATGGGCCTATAATTGCCTGGGTCAGTGGGCGCTCTACCTTTGTGTAGAGGGATGACAGTGGCTGTCCTCCATTCAGCTGGGATGAAGCCGGTGTTCAGGCTTTGGTTGAATAGGGTGTCTAATGGAACTGAGAGCTCATGCCTGAGCTCATGTAGAATACAGACAGGGAGTTTATCGGGTCCCATGGAGACTGTATCTTTTTGCCTTTGAGAGGGCATTAAGGACATTCTCCCTGGTGGTGAGGGGAGGGAGGCAGGTGCTGGGGATGTCCTGGTTTACTGATGAAGAGGACAGGGGGGGAAGTTTTCACTGAACCTGTCTGCCAGCAGGTTGGCTATATCTATGACGTTTGTGCATCTGGTGTTATTGACCACCAGTTCAGAGCAGATTTGGGTGTTGCCTTTGAGATTGCAGACATATGTGAAGAAGGCCTTGTGATTCTCCTTGGTGGATGTTGCCAATTTGGACTCAAAGTTAGCATTAGAAGATTTCACCAGTGACCTTATGTGCTTGTTCAGACAAAGGAGAGATTGCTTCCAACTTGGCATCTGCTCCTTCTTTGGCCTGGACAGCATTTTTTTCCTTCTATTACAGAGTTTGTTTATTTCTGCTGTCCACCAGACAGGTTTACTCTTCCTTGAGAAAGATGATGTGGTCCTGTCAGGTATTGCTGAGTTCATACAGCTGTGTAGGCGCTCATATAGTTTTTTGGTGTAGGCTTGGACATTAGTGCTAGCTCCAACTGAAGGGACAGTGGCAGTGAAGCTGCTTATACCTGCTCTGAGGAGATTGTAGTCAGCTTTGGAAAAGTTTTTTCGTTTGACCCTGACAAGGGGGGAGGCATCAGGGGAGATGGTAACTTCAAAAGTGATCACTTTATGGTCGGATCTTACCAAGGAGGATGAAACTGTATTATTTATTTCTTTTCATCCTAGATCTTTGGGGCTTACTGTATCCAAGCAGACTATTTCTTCTTGGATTTCTAAGGCTATTTCCTTTTGTTACACTTTTCATAGCAAGATCCTTCCTTTTTCAATTAAGGGTCATTCTTCTACAGCCTTGGCTTCTTCTGGTGCTTTTTTCAAAGGCTTAGATACTTATTCTATCCTTGAAGCAGTTACCTGGACTTCTCTGTATACCTTTATCAAACACTGTAAGTTGGATGATACCTCTAGAGCTAGGTCTGGTTTTGCTAGTTCAGTTCTTCATGTTTTTTAGGGGATTCTTCTGCCCCTTCCTCCTCCCTAGTTTCCTCTTGAGCTTTGGCAATCTTCCATATAGTCAAGAATACTGAAGCAGTGAATGTAATGAAATAGTACAGTTGTGTAAAATATTACCATAATGGTATATATCCTTGCCTTCACTGCTGCAGTATTCGCTCCCTCCCTCCATCCCCCTAGTTCTTTACCTTCCTGGATATACACAAAACCTCTTGGGTTCCTTGGACTGGTGTTCCTCCTGGGGCAATCAGTTCTATTTTTGGTAAGCCTGAACATCACCTTTATGCCCTACATTATGCAGGGTGCATATGGTGACGTTCAGCATACCTTTTAAATTCATATGTCTTTGGAAGACTGGCCAGATGTCAGGCTTCCACAGCAGGGAATCCCATATAGTTAAGAATACTGCAGCAGTGAAGGCAAGGACATCTACTGTTATGGTAAGATTTTACACAACTGTACTTTCCGTATTCCAACTAGGGGCTAAAATATTTTGACATAGTACTCACAAATATGGGGGGACCATTGCACCCCCCGAATAATGTTCTCATTGGTAAGACTGGATCATAAATTGGTCTATTTTGAAATAAATGCAGTGGTAGAACCCCCATCAAGCAGTAATACCATAAAGAATTTTTCCAAGACAAATTACCTTCTGTTAAATTATAGCATTAATAGCAGTAATTTTGAAGTTCCCATAACCCAGAAGACACAGAGGCCTATGCACAAGTATACTCAAATGCCCTGTAGAGCCATTTAAACAACTGCATAGAGATGGCAGAACCTGACCGAACTAAACCCAGATCTAGCCTGAAAAAATAAGCCACCCTGGTGGACCCTGGCATAAATCGACTATACAACACAAGGAAGAAATTCCTGTGTAGAAGTAAGTAGAAGGATGCACAACAGAGAAAAAAAATCCCTCATTAGTCTCAGCAGGCAAATCAGGGAACTAGTCAAGTCTTGAAAAGCTAACCTTGAGAAAGGATAACCACAAAGCATTTTTTAGCTATGGCCAGAATCTTAAGGAAACCACTCAGCAATGTGCTGAATTAGCTATAAAGGGCACTACCTATACTCAGCCAGAAGAAAGAGCAAACCTGCTGTCTGATAAATTCAGCTCAAATTTCACCTCCTAGGGTGCCTATTAAATAGCCTGAAACATGACCTAGCAGACCCACTCAGATCTCTACTTAACCACAATCTTCAGACAGACTTTGTCCCAGCAGAGCAACAATAATCTCTCTGCACAAGGGGGAACCATCAGCTAACACAGGAAACTACCAACCCATAAGTCTGAATAGCCTCATATGCAAGGCTATGGAAAAGATATGAACCAGATTAGCAATGACATAGGAAATCTCCGGACTCTAGACCCAACCCAGTTCAACTTCATCAAGGGCAGGTCCTGCCTGCTCAGTCTAGTGGGCTTCTTTGAGAAGGTCACCAACATCATGAATGAGGGTAAACAGTGCATACAGGCTACCTTGACCTGGCCAAGGCATTTGACATAATGCCCCACTCACGTATTATAGATAAACTCACAAAATTGGGCATAAATATCTACATCAGCAGATGGATAGCCAAATGGATCATGGACAGGACACATGTTGTTAGAGTGGAGGAATCTACATCCAGCAAGAGGCCAGTCACCATTGGAGCACCACAGAGCTCAGTGCTGGACCCCCTTCTGTGTGGAATATACTTCTTAGATATAAGACAGATGCAGATGTCCTTTGGCTGACCAATTTTGCTGATGACTGCAAGTTAGAGACAATCATTAACTTTCCAAATGATGTTACATACAGAGAGGTCTGGCACAGACTAAAGACTGGGGGCAGAGCCATGGCCTCAAACTAAATGTGAAGAAGAGCATAATAATACCATGTGGGAAATCAAATACCCTTGCAAATTACAACATTGATAGTGCCCCCCCCCCCCTAAGAGTGAACCCAATGGTGAGACATCTGAGTACTCAGATAGATAGTAATCTGAACTTTGACCAACTTGTGTCTACTATGATGAAGAAATCCTTCTGTGTGCCTCAGCTTATAAGTAAGGGCATGGTATCCAGATATAAGGATGTCATAGTACCACTGTACTCAGCCCTCTTTAGACCAATAATCAGGTACAGTGCACCTTTTGGCATGTACCTTGAAAGGCACCTGCAACAGTTAAAGCATCCTCAGAGTTTTTTCACCAAAAAATACAGGGTATAACCAGCATGTCATATGGGGACCAATTAAATGCCCTATCACTGTATTCATTTTACTGCTTATTACTGAGATGTGATCTGTGCCTGACCTACAAGGCAGTCTCTGATCCATCCCATATGGATGTCTTGCATATTTGCAAAACTAACTGCATGAGGGTTACTCACTTTAATGATCTAACTATGATCTCTGATATGAATAGAGCATACTGGAAAGACAGATATGTGTGCCAGAGATTGCCTCTCCTGTGGAATAGGCTTCCTGTTCATGTGAATTAGAACCCGTCCCTGACCATCTTCAAGCACAATCTGGACCAGTGGATGGGAAACTGCAAATTCACTCCTGGGGTGGTGCCCATGTCTCTTCTGGACAGAGACAGTCTGTAAAAATTGTAAACCCCCCTTTGCTGACATTTATATTTCCCTAGGGACTGAAAATTGAGTAAAATCTGGGTACGTCTGGCTAGGCTTGTAAGGACTCTTGAGCAGGTAGTCTAGCAATCTCCTATGAACCTATGAGCCTATGAAGGAGCAATGTATGACACAGGATGCAGCTGAAAATGATATGTTACAGGAAGATTTATAGGTTAGTACTAGGCTAACTACCCTTGTGAGCCATTGTATGGCTAGACAATTATCCCTTGTGAGACTCAAACCCTGCACCTTGTATTTGTAAGGCAAACACCTTAACCATTAGACCACCCTCCCAACCCTTACTGATTTTCTAAAACTTTCTGTAGAATGCCTGCAGGAAACAGAGAGCAAAGAATGTGCCCTCAGTTTAGAAGAAAATGATCTAAGGGAATAGTGCTTGATTTAATAGAGATGGGTGGACATATTAAGATCAATGAAAGAAACAGATTACAGAAAGCAAATAAGACCCAAAATGTTAGAAGTCTGATAAAGCAGATGAACACAGTAATCCACACTATTAACAGAAATTTGTATGATATAAGAGATATATTACTGTGCAGCTAAGCTAACAACAAATAAATTCTTACCGCAAAAATACAGAGCAATAAGAGAAAGGAAGGGAAGAAGTAAAATGCCATCATGGAATCATCGAATAGAGAAAACTATAAACCAATTCAAACAAAAAGTGTCACTGTTAAAAGAATATTAAAGAGAAAACAGATCAACAAACATACTTAGAAAGATAGATGTGATAAAAGCAATGCACAGTAACAGAGCAGACCAGGATCTAGCATACACTGTTGCAAATAATAATGAAGACTTGTAAAAGGGCAAAAATCTAAGTATAGCATGGATAGAGTACAAAAAAGCATTTGACAGTATTCCATATTTATGGACAAAGGAGTGCTTACAGGTCTTTAAGACACATCCTACATTGATCATTTATATTGCAGTGACCATGAAACAGTGGCAAACCACTTAGTAATTAACTCATGACAAAGGGCAACTTATTATCTCAGGGATAAAAATTCAAAGGGGGTGTTCCAGGGTGATTCTTTGTCAACACTGTCATTTTGTCTTGCCTTTAACCCATGAAGCTGTTCCAGAAAACAACCTTGCTTAAAGATTTCTCATCTACTTTTGGTGGATAACTTAAAAATATATAGTTCATTAGATGAAGAGTTGAAATTACAACCGCAAGTGGTTAAAACTTTCTCAGGTGATATAATAATGACACTTGGTTTTGCTAAATGTGCAAAGCAACATTTAAAGCAGGAAAGTTGCAGTACCAAGAAAATATCAGTTTAGGACAGGAATGTGATATAAAGCAACTTGAGCAGGATGGAGTGTATAAATATTTGGGAGCAGATGAATAATCAGCAATGAAAAATGAACAAATGCAAATAAAACTCAGTAAGGAATACTTCAAAAGACTAAAAGTAATATTGAAAACAACCTTGACATCTAGGAATAAGATCCAAGCTATAAATCAATTTGCTCCTCCTGTTTTAAATTATAATTTTGATGTGATTGACTGACCCCAAAAGTATAGGATCATTTGGACAGAAAAACAAGAAAAATGATTCATACCAATCAAATGATATATAAAAATCAGTGTATACCCAGATTATATATTCCATGCTCTGAAGGAGGTATGGGCATCCTCAAAATTGATTACATGTATATATCTGCGCTCATGGGACTCCAAATATATCTGCTGACCTTGTCTGATCCAAACATAGTGAAAGTTTTGCAGGAGAAGTCATCTCAGATGATTTCTCTGCTTAGTTTAGAAGAAGCATTCAGGTGGCAAGAATGGAATTCAAACCAGTAGTAGACAAAAATCAGACAACAACTGGATGTGCCAAAAAAAAAAAAAAAAACAAAATAAAGAATATAAGAAGAAGGATCAGATGAGAACACATGAAATGTAGAAAAGCCATAAAAATAGTGGCAAGTATAGAGATCTCCTGGAACAACCTAATGTCAATCAGGATTTGACACAGGAATGGTTAAGGAGAGGTGAGCTGAAACCAAAGGATAAAAGGTTGATAATGGCAGCACAAGATAGTGGACTACATACACAATTGTTTACAAAGTCTGTTGAGCATGTGGGAGAAAAACAGACAGATACAAGTTTTGAAAAAATGAATTGAAAACAATTACATGCCTTGTTGCTGAGTGTGTTATTCTCATGGCAGAGGGCCTATACATTGAAAGCACGATTATGTAGCCAGATTGTTGCATTAGGGATTGTGCAAACACTATAATATAGACGTAGTTGAAAAGCATTAGAAACATGAACCAAAAAGCATTATAATGATGACGTGAACATCACATGGGATCACTCATTATTAACAGTTCAGAAAATAGATAACAGAAAACCAGCTATAGTAGTTCATGAAAAGAAGACAAAAGTAGCATTGATTATTGAAATTGCTACACCCAGTGATTATATTGTCTTATGCACAGAGAGACACAAAGTCATAAAATATCAATATTTGCAGGTAGAAATGAGAGCAATGTGGAAGAAAGATAGCGAGACAGTTCCAATAGTAGTAGGAGCAATGGGGCTCATAAAAAAGAATTTATATCTGTATTTAGTTATGTTACTAGTACATGTAACTCCATATAAATTGCAGAAGGTGTCAATTCTGGGCACATTCCGGGTGCTGCAAAGAGCACTTTTGGCTAACATCAAAGACTGAAACAATACTAATTTCATGAACTTTAATTATACCCTGACTTGGGAATGGGGTCCATTTACATCATGGTATTAAAAACCAAAACACTTGGAGAAATTAAAAAGTGGCAGCAATGCCTGCTGGAACCTCATTTATCACCAATATAATTCATAGTGACTATTGCCTGCAATAAAGAATTACAGGTTTCTATTCTTCTGGTGGCAGCTCTACAGGATGAATCATTTTCCCACACAAGCACGAACTGTTGGTGTGACATACACCAGATGTAGGGCAGGGTTGTGTGCTGAATTCAGTCTCTGCTGTGACCTTGTGGATCTCTATCAACAATTTCCAAATGTACTTCAGTGTAATGCACATTGTATTCTTCTACATAGTAGTTCAGTTTACTCTTAGATAAATCTGTTCTAGACCACAGTTATATGCTCAGTAGGGCTTCCTTCACTATCCTTGCTTTTTTCTCTCTTTTACACTGTTAACCATCTCACATCTCCAACTACTAATGACACAATACAGCCTTTACACATCCCATCCAACTTCCATACCTCTCCAGTTTCACCCTTCTACAACTATACCACATCCATATTTTATGTTAATAGAAGTACATAATACAAAGCTACTGCCTACAGAATTATCTCACACCTCAAGTTCTAATAACAACAACTTCCTCTAAACTTTATTACATGGTCATTAAACTACTACTAGTTGATGATATACAGTTAAATTCAAGTTTAATTCTCATCATACATTCCCAAAAATCTTTCAAACAAATACACTGCAATCCAACAAAACTCTCATGTTATAGTTGTAAACCCTATTATCAATGAAAAAAATCACAAAAAAATTGTTTGCTTTAACATTGGCAGCTTAAACAACAAATGGTCAAAGCTTGATGCCTGACTTAGTACAGAAAAAGCCTATGCACTGTTAGTAACTGAAACTTGACTTATTGGTATATGCTCAGTTTACAAATGGTACATTGCTTGGGCTGTCCAATCAGTGTGATCCTTTCTGAATAGCAATGAGCCATTATTGTATAACATACTATATACCATTACAGCAGAATAGGTCACAGACAAGGTAGGTGTATAGCACTACAGCTCACCAAAAAACAATCGTCTACCCTATGAAGTATAACTCTGGATAACAGAAACAGAAAACATAATTGGATCTTAATGTGCCTGGCACTGGGGGGGGGGGGTAGCTTCCATCACTCCCCCATCCTTAGTAACCAGCATTAATGCAAGTACTGCTCCCCCTCCCTCTCACCCACCCACCCACCTAACACAGCTTTTCCATAACTTGGAACAACTAATCAAAAAATCTATGAGATCTAATACATTGACTGGTAATTGCTCTTTACTTTACCTTATTATCACAAAAGGGAGCTGCAAGAAGTTTACTATCCCATGTAATAATTTAAATAATCACTACCCACTTCTTTAAATTCAGTCCTTTAAAATAGTGAAAATCATATACCATCACCTACACACCAATCTCAGAATCAAAAATATTAATTATTAATTGTCCATTTATATTTTATTGATTTGTCCTCAATGTATAGCTATACAGATCCAAACGCAACCCTAACATTCTTCCTGGATATGTTGAACCAAATGCATAATTCTGTCTTCCCTGTGGTGGAAAGAAGCCCAAGAGCTCATCTAGAGAAATTTAAAACAACTGGCTGCATCCAGAAACATAGCCAGAAGCATCTCACAAACAACTCCATGAAAGGATATAACCAGCCTCATTCCTAAAGAGCAGGCATAACATGTTGTCCTCATAGCTGGCCTTAGGCATAGGCCAACTAGATGGCCGCCTAGGGAACCACTCTAGCAGGGGCACTTTTCCAGTATTTATTTGGTGCAGGTAGGCCAGGATGGGGACACTGGGTGGTGTGGTGGGGGGCACCATGGAGCCCTTTTGCCTAGGGCATCAGTTGACCTAAGGCTGCTCCTGGTTGTCCTCCAGTCCAAAGCATTTTTGGAATGAATTAAAATCATTAACTGGCAGCATTATTGACTCCATGCAGCCTGACAATACTATCATCAACTGTCGTAAGTTTGTTAATGACTATGAATAATAACTAACATATAAGAGTCAAGACTTAAACAAAAATTCCTGCCATATCCGTACCCCCCACCAATTATAAATCCAACATAGTCGTCTCAAAACCAATCTTCTCACTATATACATTAGCAGTATACAGCCCAATCTTCTACTTTAGGCAACTTGCTGATAAAGAAATCAAAAAAGTTCTCAGTTGAAATGAAAAAGCTGATCCTAAGTGTTTAAAACTTCATTCTGTCTTCCTCAAAATGTCAGCTCCATTCATAGCTAGGCCACTCATGTATGTCTGCAGCCTCTCCTTAACCACTGGAATTTTTACCACAGGCTATAAGCACACATACATCGTGGCCCTCCCCAGAAACCAAGCTGTAAGAAATGCAAAGATACAGACTAAAAGGAAACCTGTGCCCCATAACAAAAATCTAGGAAAAGTTAATCTACAAACAACTATGGAATCACATAAATAAATACAATCATCTATGATTACCTATAAGCAATGTGGCTTCAGAAATTCTTTCAGTACAATGACAGCATTACACTCAGCTATACCATTTTTAACAGTACAAATAATTCCATATTAACAGTTGGCTTTTGCATTGGTACATCTAGAAATGTGCAAAAGAAAAGTACAATAGCATATGTTTAAGGACTGCAAATGCTCTTGCATTTGGGATAATGGTTAGTCAGAAGTCATATATATGTATGTGAAATAATAGCTTGTTAACCTTTGAATGGTTGTTGTCTACCAGTCCTAACTGTACATATACTGTAAACAGGCATACCAAATGTATTGCCAGTGTTTTGTTAATATGGTTTAGTCTATATATACTTGTCTTGTTTTACAATGTACTATTGTGCCCAGGTGACTGGCTGAAAGGGGTCTGTCAGCCAGTCCACTTAGCTGTTCATCAGACTGAAAAATAAATGAAAATAAAATGTTAATGTGAGAGATGGAATAATTTAAGATCAAAATAATGAATTAATATAGCTTTCCGTATTGCTGAGAAGGACTTTTGTTGACAAGAGTCTGACTCTGTAAGCAGGTGTGAAACAAATGAAACAAATGTCTCATAGAAAGGGTGGCATGGACTGTACTGTGTGTGGGTGTGAGAGGGCATACAAGATTAAGGAGGTATCATTAGTCATATCTGTGGGAAGATTTGGAAAGATAAGTATTTTGTCAAGATGGAGACATAGGCCCTGTTTATTGGTTGCACACAGTGTCTAATTATCTGAAGGAATATTATGGCACTGTGTCATAGGAAAAATAAACTTTAAAAATTATCAATACACGGTAGGTTCAGGTTAAGGCATTTTAATCTTGCAGCAAGGAGACAAAAACGTGCTAATGCAGAGTTTGTCTAACTAAAATCAGGAAGTAAGTCTATCTTTATACAATTTCTAACAAGACATTGCCTACCAAGCTGACGTAACAGATCACAAGTTTTAACATCATCATTACATAGCAGCTGTTTATCCATAATTTTCTGCTTGCACTATCAATTTTATGAAAAACTTCCTAAGAAAAACAATGTGGCCTTGGTGACCACCGGTTAGATACAGTTTCCCACTATGTTATGTTTCCATTCAAGGTACTATAGCTAATTCGAGCACAAAGCAAGTACAGATTCTTCGAGCAGTCCTTTGTCTTATGTATCTCTTCTTTTCCGCAGCTGTGCATGTTCTCATAACACGAATAGAGCTGATTGTTCAAAATCATGACATTATAGAATATGGTATTGTTTCATTTATTACTTCCTGACCTAGCAGATAATCACCTGCTTCGCAGTACATTTCTAAAAGGCATAAACATGAATTTTGCTGTGCTAGCAATTACTAGGTCAGGGGGCATCTTGCAAGTTTCAGAAAGCATACTGCAGTTTCAAAAAGCATCTTATAATTTCATACAGAATTAAGCTGTATATAAAATAGAATGAAAATGTGTTAACCCTTTTAGCTTCTAATAAGCATTAGACATATATAAAAATGAATATTTTTCTGACATTTCCCCCCTGTTAATACTTTTTATTCTATTTTCAAAAGCATAAACAGTTTGCTTCTTCTCCTAACCTTTGCAGTTAAGAGAGTTATGTAGTTTAGACTTATGAAAGCATTTCAGTTTTTAACAACTCTTCAATTTCAGTACTTTGATACAAAGTCACAGAAACTGACATGTCTATAAAATCTTTGATTAACTTTTTCATGCAGGGAATACCACAACAAATACATGCTCCTAAAAGGAGTAATCCCACACAAATGACAATCAGGATGTTCATTAGGATGGAACCCCACCCCCCAAACAAATTCTGGAAAAAGTCCATCAGAGGGTTTGGGCCTGGTTTGGTCATGGTCGACATTGCTGGATAACCTCAAGATGGTCGTTTATCTCGTGCTGGTTGTCAGGAATATACGAACAGCATTCTTCTTTGATTAAAGCACACGTACCACCTCTCACCACTAGGGTGAAGTCAAGAGCCATGCGGTTTTGAAGTACCACAGTTCTCATAGCATTTAGTTCATCAGTCACTAATTCGAGAGCAGAAAAAGTTGCATTGCTCATAACTTCGAGAAGTTTGGACAGTTTTCTCAGCTCCCAAATCGATTTCACTGTGCCATATACAGGGGCTATGCCTGCCCATGATATAATAGTGTCACTCAAGACCATATGTGTCAGTTTATCTTTGTTTTTCACGGAGTTATGGTTTCTCCACCCTGCTTCGATTCGTCCCACTGGATTCTCGGGTCTCTTGATTGGACTTCTAGGTTTACTGCTAACCTCTCTGATGTTTTGAATTTTCCCCTGAGGCAAAGCTGCAGTGTGTTGTATGGACGGAACCTGGTAACCCAAAAAACAACTGCCGGACCAATTCTCAGGTAGCCATTTATATGCCTTTTTCCCACAAACAAAATAACAATTCTCTACTTTAGTATTGATATATGCTCGCCCTGCATGAAACATTTTTTGTCAATAATAGAAAGTTGCTTCAAAAGAACAGGATTATGCTGTATTTCACTAACAGTTCTCTTCATTTTTTCAAAATATGAGTCATAGTTCGTATCACAGATAGTTTCTGTCTTATTAGCCTTAATATAACATTTATAAGAAACAGTCACATTGCAATTGCTCCAACCCACCTGAATAGTGTCATTTTTATAAAAATATACAATCCCTTTTTGGGTAACAGGTAGCTACAATGCTATTTTGTCTTGCGATTTCACAGGTGTAGTATCAAAAATCAATTTTTACCAGGTCTCATTGACCCCTAGGGGGACAGCAGTCATCAATAATCTCCCGTATGCTGTTGGTATAGCTGTGCAAATCCAGCAGTTCGAAACATTAAAAGTCTCAGCATACACATATTTAATTGCTTGGTAAGTGTTAAAGTTTGGATGCTAGTCTATGAGTAATGCATCACGTTTGTTCAGTTCAACTCGTGTGGCTGGAAAAAGGAAAGGCCACAGCAAAAAGATCATTGTTATCAGTATAGCTATCAGGATAATCATGCAATTTTTCTGAGGTTGTTCTGCATCCCTGTTTACTCTATACCTGGTCATTTTGTTCTCGTTGTACAGCAGTAACAAGGTTTTTGTCCAGTTCAAAGTTCTTAACCAATTTACAGTGTGTCAGATGAATCCGGGACGCTCACTCTGCGATCTTGACTGCAGTGGGTGTTGACAGTAGCACTTGGTATGGTCCTTCCCACTTCAGAGAGCTCCAATTCTTTTTCTTCACGACTTTCACCCAGACCCACGTGCTTGGGACTGTTGCTGCTTCCGATGGTCTGGCTTGTTCTTTATCTGAAACAGAATTTAACTGCAGAAGTTTGTTATTCCTGGTCTGCAGGCATGAGAGGTTTCCACTGAGGTGTATAATATGCCCTCCCAAACAGAATTTCAAAAGGAGTTAACCCTTTTACATTTGGAATAGTTCTCATACTCAACAGTGCCAGAGGCAGACAGTGCACCCAGTTCTTTTGTGTCTCACTAATCAATTTCCTAAGCGTATTTTTCAAAACTCCATTATGCCTCTCTACTAATCCTGCAGATTGGGGGTGGTATGCACAATGGTTTTTCAGAGAAATCCCGAAATAATGGCTCAGTTGTTGTATAGTTTGATTTACAAAGTATGTGCCATTGTCACTATAAATCTTTTCCGGTATGCCAAATCTAGGAATAATTTCTTTAACGAGGACTTTTGCAACAGTAGCTGCATCTGGATCTTTAGTTGGAAAAGCTTCCACCCATTTGGAAAACATATCTATAATGACAAGACAGTACTTTTTATTTTCACATTTGTTTAGCTCTATAAAATCCATACAGATAGTATGGAACGGATACGGTGGTGTAGGGAAACTCCCTTGCTTAGGCTTCAGTGCCCCCTGTGCATGATGCTTGTTACAAACATGGCATGCTGCACAAAGATTTTTTGTGTAGTTTGTAAATCCATACGTTGTAAACACTCGATTCATTAACTGCACCATCCCCCCTGTTGAGACATGGCACTGCCCATGGCTCAACAAAGCTGCATATCTAAACAAGTTAGATGGTAAAATTGGTTTTCTTTCTTTGGAGATGTACAGCCCTTTCTCAAGAATTGCTCCTCGTTTTATCCATTTTTGTTTTTCTACATTTGTAGTAATTGTCTGCATTGTTTTTAACATTTCTAAATTTAAAATCTCAGATGGTTGTAATTCCTCACTCAAAAGAAACACTTCTGAAGCTGCTTGCTTTGCAGCTGTATCAGCTCTCGCATTACCTTTTGAAATCCTATCCTGTTGTTTGGTATGAGCTACGCATTTACAAATAGCTATTTTCTGAGGTAACTGAATAGAGTCTAACAAATCTAAAATAAATTGCGCATGATTAATTGGTTTACCAGTTGATGTTATCATTCCTCTATTTTTCCACTGCTGCGCAAAAACATGTACAGTAGAAAAAGCGTACTGGCTGTCAGTAAAAATTTTCACTCATTTATCCTTTGCCAAGGTACATGCCCTTGTTAAAGCAATCAGTTCTGCTGCTTGTGCAGATAAGTTTTGTGGTAAAGACTTTGCTTCTAAAATCTCAGTATCAGAAACTACTGCATACCCCACTAGATTCTGTCCTGTAGGACCCCTCCTACATGAGCCGTCCACATAGTATGTCACCTCGGCATCATCCAAGGGAACATCCGTGAGATCTTTTCTAGGTAGTGTCTTTTGCTCAATCTCCTGCAGGCAGCAGTGTGGTTTGCCATCTGCAGGGGTTGGGAGCAAGGTTGACGGATTCAAAGTTTTGCATCATTCAATTGTCATATGAGGTTGGCTCAACAGTATAGTCATACAGGAAAGATGTCTAGCAGGAGAAAGATATGCTACTTTTTCTTGCAGTAAAATAATCGCGACTGCATGAGGCACTCTCAATGTGAGAGGGTGGAATAACACTAATGAGGCTGAAGCCTGCACTGCCATTGCAGCTGCGACTACTGCTTGTACACAGTGGGGCAGGGATTGCACCACTGGGTCTAGCTGTGCTGAATAGTAAGCTATGGGGTGTTGTTTGTTCCCATGTTGCTGTGTTAACACTGATGTCATATAACCCTGCTTACAATCTACAGTTTGGAAAAATCGTTTATGATAGTTCAGTAATCCTAAAACTAATGAGGATGCTATCAGTTGTTTCAATTTGCAGAAAGCTGATTCTGCTTCTGGTGTCCACTGTAATAAATTTTGTGCTGCCATAGGCTTCTTGAATATCAAGTTGGTCAGTGGAGCAGATTCCAAGGCATAGTTTGGAATCCAACTCTGACAAAAATTAGTAGTACCTAGGAAGGACATCATTTCCTTCTTGGTATTTGGTTTGGGTGCTTGTAATATTGCTGTTTTTCTGTCTTCATCTAATATTCTGCCTTCTTTGGATATTACATATCCCAGGTATTTAACCTGTTTTTTCCAAAGTTGCAGTTTGTTTTTGTTAACCTTGTGTCCTTGAGTGGCTAAAAATTGTAGTAATGCTATGGTATCTTCTCTGCATTCTTGCTGGGTGGGGGCTGCCAGCAGAATGTCGTCTACATAAAGTAAAATCTGGCTGCCTTTTGGTGGGATAAATCCCGCCAGGTTACTTGCCATTTCCTGTGCGAATATTGTTGGACTCTCACAATATCCCTGTGGTAGTCGTGTATATGTATACCTTTTCCTTTGAAATGTAAATGCAAACCAATGTTGGCTGTCAGGGTGTATCGGTATTGAGAAAAACGTATTGCTAATATCTACCACCGAAAAATACTTTTGTTGAGGTTTCAAATCATTTAATAAGGTGTGTGGATCTGGCACCGTAGGTGCTCTAGGTATAACTGCGTCATTTACAGCTTGTAAATCTTGGACCATACGCCATTCTCCATTTGCTTTCCTAACAGGAAATAAGGGTGTATTACATGGTGAATCGGGAGATTCTATCAATACTCCTTCCTTAAGTAAGGCTGCTATTATAGGTTTGATTCCTACTTCTGCATCCTTTCTCAAGGGATACTGTTTCTTTTGAGGTCTAAATGCTGACTTTGGCGTGATAGTTCCTGCTGTACGAATAAGTCCTACATCTGATTTTCCTGCTGACCAGAGAGTCTCTGGTATGTCTCGTAAGGCTTTTTCCTCTTCTTCTAGTAAGAGTGCTACTCAGCTGTCCTCACTTGCCTGCAAGTGCACAGCTGGGTGTGTCTGTGTTATCCAATTCAACTTCTGCTTTTGTACTCCCTGTTCTGAAAGTTCTAATTCTGTCTGTTTTTCCCACCTTGTGACTTTTTCTTCTAGGTCTGCCCACTTCACACTTTTATCTTTAGTTAAACTAACATGTGGTAATCGATTAGATTTGTAAAGTGCTAAGAATTCCTGGGGCAATGAACAGCTTACTACACTGTTCCCTTCTGTGTCCCAGTACAGATTTCATAATACTAATCTGTTAGCATGGTTTCTAAACAGTTCTTGCTCATATTCTTTATCAGGTCCTGGTTTGCTACAGTAATATAGAGTGCAATGCAACAAACGCTGTTTATCAGTGTCAAGGGAGGGGGATTTATTGATGGCTACATTCATCAGTTCTTCAGTTACTGCCCCTGGACCAGTCGTAACCAAGTCCTGGCTGTACCAATAAAATGTTTCACCCACCGGTCGCACTACAAAAGTATCCATTTGTCACTGTGCTTCCATACCCTGCAGAGTTGGAACTACTGCTATGCCAAATATCTGCATTAGGTCTCTGCCCAAATGATTTACTGGGCATTTTGCAGAAACAACAATTTTGCTTTTCTGGGTCATCTCTGAAACAGGGTCAGTTATTGCTATGTTGTGGGAAAGTTGCTCCCGATACAGCTGTCCATTAGCTGCTTTCACTAATATGTAATCAAGTGATTCTGAATTTTCTGGTAGTTTGGAAGGATGTATCAGGGTTTGTGAAGCCCCTGAGTCACACAGGAATTTAACTTCCCTCCCCTCTAACAGAAGTGTAACTTCCGGTTTTGTGTCTGCTAAGTAGAGCTCTAGGCTCAATAATGCCAAGTCTAAAATTTCATTTTCTTCATTATCTGTGATTTCATGCACATCCTCTATTTCTTCTATCACATTCTCTACTCCTTCTATCACATTTGCACTTGTCTTTTCTTGATTATTCCTTTCTAGTGATTCTTGACTATCATATAGTCAGTCCTCACCCTCCTTGTCTTCTGTGGTTACTTTTTTATTTTGCCTGCAATCCCTTGCTAAATGTCCCTTTTTTTCCACATTTAAAACATTCACCCCTTTTCTTTCTCTCTTCAAACTCCTCTGATCATTTATCAGATTGTTTGTTTCCCTGGGCATTTTTCTTACCCTTCTTCCTGGTCTGTACTATAAAGGCTTCTGATCCGTCTTCTACTGCAAATACTTGAGTTTTCTTTTTCTTTTTGCTATTAAAATGCCTTTCGGCATGTCTTGCATATTCAAGTAATGACTGTAATCTACTTGTACGATGATCTACCATGTGCTTTGTAATAAAGCTGCTAATGGGTGCAATACTGCCTTTCAAAAATGCATTCTTTAGCTGCTGCTCATATGGGGAATCATGTGTTTGGTCCTCGGGTACCTGCATTCCACAATGGTTATTAAAACACTCCAATAATCTGGCATAATATCTATCAACAGTTTCACCTTCTTGTTGTATGCATTGATTAATGCAAGTCCAGTCAGCCCTAGGCTTCCATTTCTCAGAGATTCGGGCTGTCAGACCTTTCACTCTGTTATCCAGTTCTGCGTTACTATGTGGGAGTGGCCTATGTTCTGCGTCACGGGGATTCCAGTTGCCACTGATCATGTGCCAATCTGGACCTAGGATTTGTCTGACTACTTTCTCTACTTCCTCTCCATTTAAATGGTAACTTAACCTCATGCCCTGTAAGTCTTCTAAGAATTTTCTAAAATTAACTTTTGGATGGGGAATTCCCTCTGTGGCTTTCCAGATGTCTTCCGGTGTCCACGGTCTATATACTAGAAGAGTTGGGTCCTGTCCTGCCTGTGGATTTGGTACTTCTATGAGTGAACATATCTCTTCTTCACTCATAGCTTGTGAATTTTTATTTATTTCATACAATTCAATGTCCCCTCTTAAGTTGCGTGTTCGGGACCTAGTCTCGATAGGATCTCAGACAAATGGTTTTGATTTTGCAGGGAAAGCTGGATATAGCGGAGGTGGATCAGCTTGTCCACTTGCTTCATATTCTGGTAAGGGAAGCAGAGGGGGCAGAGTGGCTGATGCTATTACCAAGTTATTGTCTTCATTATCTAAAAACATTGCTTTTGAATTTTTATTCTTTTGTTCTCTGCGGTTTGCTTCCTCAAGTCACCTGTGTGCCTGAGGAACTCCTAATTGACATTGCTTTTTTATCTGACCTTTTGCATCTGTTTTAAGTTGTTTGACAAGTTTGATAAGTGAAAGTTTATCTAATTTGCCATCAAATTTGTATTTATTAACCCATTTTGTATAGTATCTAACATTGTTGGCACGCTGTAATTGCATATATTTCGCGTCTTCGGTTAAAGGCGGATCTCGGGAACTTTTTGTGCACTTATTTCCCACGTTGTCCTAACTTAGTTAGAAATTGTTACGTAACCCTTTTCATCACATGGTACCACGATTTTCACTTCTTCACAGTTTATCTAGAATAACTGCCTACCTATCCTGTTTCCCTGATCTATGACAAGACAACAATCTTTTTTGTCCCTGATTTACAAAAAATCTCCCTGACAAAAACAAATACTGTAACAAGTCCCTGATCTGAAACAAAGAAAAGGTAAATTCCTCCTTACCTGAGCCTCCGTGATTGATCGTTTCACTGGAACTGTTGACTCGTCCTCCAATCACAGATCAGAACCAGTGGCTGGCCTCTTTTGAACGACAATTCAGTCGGAGGTCTTTTCAAAGCAGAAGAACCGATGTGGCTTCTTCCCCATATGGTTTCATGCCACCGGGCCCATCTGACCTGCGCTAGAGTGAGAGATATTCGTCTCGAAGGACCAATCTGCCATAGGAAAAATAAACTTTAAAAATGATCAATACACGGTAGGTTCAGGTTAAGGCACTTTAATCTTGCAGCAAGGAGACAAAAATGTGCTAATACAGAGTTTGTCTAACTAAAATCAGGAAGTAAGTCTATCTTTATACACTTTCTAACAAGACATTGCCTACCAAACTGATGTAACAGATCACAAGTTTTAACATCATCATTACATAGCAGCTGTCTATCCATAATTTTCTGCTTGCACTATCAATTTTATGAAAAACTTCCTAAGAAAAACAACGTGGCCTTGGTGACCACAGGTTAGATATAGTTTCCCACTATGTTATGTTTCCATTCAAGGTACTATAGCTAATTTGAGCACAAAGCAAATACAGATTCTTCAAGCAGTCCTTTGTCTTATGTATCTCTTCTTTTCCGCAGCTGTGCATGTTCTCATAACACGAATAGAGCTGATTGTTCAAAATCATGACATTATAGAATATGGTATTGTTTCATTTATTACTTC
Organism: Protopterus annectens; assembly: GCF_019279795.1. Classification (NCBI taxonomy): domain Eukaryota; kingdom Metazoa; phylum Chordata; order Ceratodontiformes; family Protopteridae; genus Protopterus; species Protopterus annectens. The sequence goes on from NC_056739.1 coordinate 1,258,380,576, forward strand.
CTGACCTAGCAGATAATCACCTGCTTCTCAGTACATTTCCAAAAGGCATAAACATGACTTTTGCTGTGCTAGCAATTACTAGGTCAGGGGGCATCTTGCAAGTTTCAGAAAGCATACTGCAGTTTCAAAAAGCATCTTATAATTTCATACGGAATTAAGCTGTATATAAAATAGAATGAAAATGCGTTAACCCTTTTAGCTTCTAATGAGCATTAGACATATATAAAAATGAATATTTTTCTGACACACTGGAACTCTGTAAATTGGGAGAGGACACTGAACACAAGAGGTGATAGACCTTCTTGTGCTAACCTAGTACTGTAGAACATGATGGCCTGTGTGAGTGAGGTAAAAAATGGCCTTATGGAAGTGATGTAAATGGCCTCTGTTTATACAGGAGACAGGACAGTAAAGATAATGGTATAGTGATAGGTAGCCTTATGTACTCGTGTATGTGTATGTGTATGTGTATGTGTATGTATGTGGGTGTGATTCAGCACACTGACCTTAAGTTTTGGAGCTGATACCATGGCTCTGTGAGGGCTAGTAAATTACTATTATTAATACTACTATCACTGAGAATAGGAAAGCCTTAAATAGGTTTATAGGTAATCACTAGGCTATTCATACGGGAGGATCTTTAGAACCCTGCATTCGTACAAAGTTTTTAGCTTTTGTAATTTAAGTGCAAATACCCAGAGCTGGGCAAAACATTTGCATGTTACTCCTATCTATAAATGATATGGGTGCTAAAACAGGGGTGAATTTGAGGTTTCCCATACATTCATCAAGATTATTTTGATTAGAAGAATGGAAGTACTTTCTTTATGTGGAGAGGAAGGCAGTTCCAGAAAAGTGGTACTCTTTCTGATGAATGTCTGTTCCTCCAGAATGTTATTTTTATGTTGTAAAAGTGATTAAGATCTCTTGTGTGTGTGTGTGTGTGTGTGTGTGTGTGTGCATGTGTGCATGTGTGCGTGTGGCATTTAGTGATTGCTGCTTTGGTAGTTGAGTGGCTTTAGTTCTAAAATGTAATGTTGCTGTACATTTCATTATAATGTATTATATTATGCTAGCCAGAGGAATGTTTGTACATAGCTTTTGGTATTTTCTCTACTGAAATATGACCATTGAGTTGGTATGTATAATTTGGGGGATTGTTGCTAGAGTGAGGGGGCTTGCCTCCCTGCAAAAATAATTTTTATGTGTTTTCCTATGCTTTTCAGCTCACCAATTTCAATATTTAGTTTCAATAAAAAGTGAAATAAAAAAGTGGGCTGAGATGATTCACAAGGAAACCTACACACACAGCAATACAAGAGAGTATATGCATGGCAAAGGTAAAGATATTACCACGCACATACACACATACACACTTGTTGTGGGACATGAACTCTCTATCATCTTTGGACATGAGCTCTCTATAATCTTTGGACATGAGGTTATATCTGTACCATTCACACCCTCAAGTGTTTTATTATACTTATAAAACTGGCATCTGTTTTTTAATATTCTGTAATTTATGCATATCAATCATGTGTGATGCTTTGTATAAACTTTTCAGCATAGACATTTTAGGGACTCATCTATAAAACAATTGTGCAGCATTATGCAATTGCATTAGTAAATGTTATCTTGTCAAACATTTTTTTTTTACTCAAAATGATTTTTATTTTGATGAAATAGCACAATAATTTAATACATTCATAACATTCAATAACTATTTACAGTATTTACATTCAGCCTGACAAAAATGATTCAGATAAAAACATTTGTAGTTAAATAATAAGTTAATATATAAACTATGATAGTTAGGAAGAGTTTGGTTCCATCTGTAGGGTATCAATCAAATTCAAAACTTTCCTCCACGGACTACTAACCAATGGCTTAGGAAAAGTTCTTAACTCAGTTCTTTTCTCCATTAGTATGCATTTCTTCAGTGATGATAGGAATTCCTCCATTGTGGGTGCTACATTAGAGTTCCATCTACTAGTTATACATTTTCTGGCTATTGCTAATATTGTCCACAACAAATACAGGTCATCTTTCTTCATATTATTACTATTAACAACATTCAATAAAATTAAAGACTTTGTCAAAACAAATATATCAGTATAGACAGCTTGAAGAAATTTGTTAATCTCATTCCAATATGGTTTAATATTAGTACAGTCATAAAAAATATGAGACCAGTCAACATTAATGGACAGATAACATTTCCAACATAACTTGTTGTTTGAAGGGTTGATTTCTGAGAGTTTCTCAGGTGTCAAAAAGGATCTGTGTAGAAATTTCCAATGAAAAATCCTCCAGAATTTAACTGAAAATAAAATGTTTGTTTTATCTTCCATTGATAATTATACTTGAAACCCTTTAGTTAGGTATTGCCAGTAAGAATCTTTAGGAGCTGTCTTATAGACAATTAAAGTGTTATATAGATATGATAATTCATTCTTAACATTGATATTATTATATAGAATTCCAAAAATCCAGTTTATAATTTTTGGCACAGTTTTGAAGGATGAGTTATGTATTATGTGTATTATTCTACACAGATCCTTAGTGTATGCTGTGACACTCTGAAGAGCCAACCAGTCATTAGGGGATGGGTCATAGGTTGACAATATACTTTGTGTTCAAAGCTTGTTGGTTTTCAATACATTGCAACCAATAAAATAGGTTATTATTATCCCATAAACCAAAAATCTCTCTATGTATTTTATCAGGGAAATCCCTTGTAATAGTAAATGGTATTAAAAATCTATGCCACAGTTTTATATCTAAATTTGTGTTAATGAATTTTCTAAACACATCAAAATATTTTTATTAGTGTTAGTTTAGTTAATTTTGTTGTACTATACTGTAAATTTAAACTTAAATAATGCCATATCTTGTTATCTTTGTCAGTTACCAAAGCATTCTTTGATGAATAATTTTCATTCATTAGTATAATGGAGTGTAACTGTTTGCAATTGGAAGAATATCTAGGATTTATCCAATTCATCACTATTTTAATTATAGATTACTTTATATAAGTTTAAATCTCTGGGAATTTTAACCCCCCTTGTTCCCATTTTCTGATATGAGAATATGCCACTCTATTTATTTTGGGGTACCATAGGAATTTCATCACAGTTGAAGTGATTTATTTAAGGATTTTCTTTCCTAGTGGAAGTATAAGGGCTTGTGCTATATATAATATTTTAGGTAACAAAACCATTGTTATCAGTTGCTTATTAATGTCTTGATTAAGTCTATGGCTTTAGCATAGCTAAGCTGTAAGGTTTCCTCTATATTCTTGCCTAGGACTATTCCTAAATAGTCTAGAGTTGAAACTTGGTTTCCAATAATATGATTAACTGGAACCTGTATGTTCTTTTTTATGTAATAATAAATATTTTGATTTAGATTTGTTGAAGGAGAGTCCTGAGATTTTTTGGAAAGTTGTTGTTACTATATCCACTTCACCTAACACTTCCTTAGAGTTGGGTAAGGTAAGTAAGACATCATCAGCAAACATCATTATTTTAGAAATGTATTAGTCATATATATATTTATACCTCTTATCTTTGGGTTATTACGTATTAAAATGGCAAGTATTTCAATGGCCAGAGCAAATAGGATAGGGGACATGGGACATCCTTGTCTAGTCCCTCTAGTGATTTGGATTGCTTTGGAAGTAAAGGGACCTAATTTCACATATGCTAGATTATTTTCATAGATTTTCTTTATCACTGTTATAAAAAAGGGGGGGGAAATCAAATAACCGTAACACTATAAATACATTTTTCAAACATTTTGACTACTGTTGTGCAGGAGTAGAACATTTTAATTATGTGGAACTTTGGAATGATATTTTCTATATGGTGATTTTATGGGTCCTTCCTATATAACTTTTATGTGTTACTGCACAGTTTCTAATGTAATTTTGCAGTCATATTCACAAATCTCATTTTGTACTTGAGCTATAAGAATTCCATATCACAGTTCAGGTAGCAATACTCAATAGATGGTACGCTGAACATTTTATCTAAAGACTTTAAGTTCTGGCAGTGTTATGGGCATATATATTAAACTAATCTTTAAAAAGAAAGAACCACCATCTAGTTTTCAGGGTATGCAAAAGCAGCAGAATATTAATTATATTCTTCTAAAAATGTGTCTCCTGTACAAAACTAAAAACTTTAAAAAAAGAGTCAAAAGATACATATTTTCCCAGCTGAACCTACATGCTAAAACAAATAAGTCTCCAGATGTTTTCAGTCATGAAGCATCTCTGTTTTTATTGGTTCTCATTCTACATGGCATGTACTAGGAATGAAAATGTCTATCCAACACTTATCATGTACAAAATATGACGGCCATATACAACATGATAGCCTTTGAGTAAACTGTTTAGTAAATGATAGAGCATTAACTTAAATTTCACACAAAAACTTAACAATGTGAGGGAAATCAACCTTTCTGTGATCTTATTTATCAAAAAAAAAATACCCGATTTGTGGATATTAAAAGTTAGGAAATAAATTATTCACAGCAGGCAAGTTGCTTCTTGTAGTCCAAAGACTGATTCCCAAAGACTCCATTTGCCTGTTGTTACTGTAAGCAAGTTACTTAGCTAGACAGTGCTCCTGGGTTACTTCTAAAAAGAATGCTAATGTGAAGTGGGATCACCTGGTTAAAAAATAAATAAATGCAAATTATTTTACAGACTTGACAGCTTCCAGTAAAGGAAAAGACCTTGACCATCTATATGAGTCTGGACAAAATAAGCCTTTTTTTCTTGTACTTTAAAGAACCATCCACTACAGTCCAAAATGTCAGTTCTACTCTAAATTTCAAGTCCTTTAGTAAAAGAAAAGTCCACAATGGTCCAACATTTTAGGTCCATTTTTAATTTCAAGATATTTTTTCTAAACTTAATATCCTTTTCTCCAGCAGTTTTCTGTTCCCATACCTTTTTCGATATTCAGCAGAAAATCATTTTTGAAGATACTCTGGTTGCATAAAGCACAATTCCTCATAATAACACCCAGTCAAGTTCCCTCCTCTAACATTTTTAAAGCAAAAATTGTTTGGCTCATATACAGACTTTCACAAATCAAACAACAAATATTCCAAGGCATGTAAACACGCAGTACCTTAATGCAGTCTTAAAAATCTCTACTCTGTATGTGTGTGTGTTACTAGGAGCTATTCCTTGCCTATACAAAAGCACAGTCTGTTATTTATTTATCTGTTTATTTTTATTTTTTTTTTTGCGCCATCTTTTAATAAAATTTTGCTTGAACAGTCAAATATTATGCTTTGGCACACTGTGCATGTGAGTTTCTGTCTCTCTCTCTCTCTCTCTTTCTCTCTTTCATTCTCTTAACTAGCCATATAGCTCAAACATCAACATATGGTCTCAAAGAGATAGATATCTGTTGCTAAAAATGAAAAACTGTCTATATTTCTAGTTTTCTCTCCAGGGCTATACTTTAAAGTTGGCAGTTTCCCCTAGAACATCCTGCCTATCTGAGATGTCTGAATTTCTTGCTGTCTTTCATCTTGTCGGTATTAGTTTGTCTTTGACTGCATCTTTGTGTCATGTCAGCTTATTGACTGGATAAAGTCAGTTTTCCTCACAAATTTTGCCTTGCAGGGTGGAGCAAGTTCATCACATGGCACAGACTACCTTTTCAGTCACTCCTGTTGATTTTCCAGGCAAACTCAGGATTTTATTTAGTCTTCCCACTATCTCTGGCACAGGTACGGACATCAGGATGCTTTGATATTTCTGGCCTCTTTGACTTACTGCTGGAATAAAAAAAAAAAAAAAATCATCTTTTGGTTTGTTGTCATCCTGGGTGTTTTTTTTTTCTAGCCAGATATAGATTGTAACATACAGTGCAGGCAAGGTTAAAAACATACTTTGGAAGTCCAGCAATCAAATGAATAGCTGAGCTCCTTCTTGGTATCCAGTTTTCCATTTTTTTTCAGATGTCAGTACTGATATCACAGGCAAGGTACTTTTTCCTCCTAAACAGAGACCATACATGATACTATTGAATTATGCAGGTTTAATAGACTTGAAACTACAATAATCCTCAATAGCCTCACAAGTCAGTTTTATAACTTGCAATTTACTTTATTCAGTAATACTCTGCAATAATTGCAGTATTTTAAAATGGAACCCTTTTGCATCACCTATTCCCACTAGTTTGGTAATTAGATTTAATCCTAAGTCTAATTACCTGCAAATTAATGTCTTGCGAATCCTTTCAACTCTACAAGAAATTGTTAAGTTTTAAATATTAAAGCAATTTATAGCCCTTTGATGACTACTGCACTGTAAACACTGTTATGTATATATGACACATATTAATTTTAAACCTGAGTCCAACTTTTAGGTTTAGTTCCCAGCAACAACTAGGTTAAATAGGTTCTATGTTCTTGTCAAGATACCCTGCTCTCCTAATTAAGTTCTAGTCATGTAAGACAGTGTAGTTTGTAATTCACTGCAGTTTTAAAACTCTAAAGTTCCTAAGTTTAAATCTATTACCCTCATACTATATTGCTATCAGTGGGTATACAGCCTCAGATTATTTATATTGCAGCATCAATACATCAGGTAATATACAAGGCAAGAATAATTTATTTCATACGTATTTGTTTGTCATTCTTAGAATACATTTGTTCTAAACAAATGTTAACTTTGCAAATCCAGTTCTTTGGGTATAACTTCTCTCCCAGTGAAATTTGGAATCATCTTCTAAAACACAATTTTTAACTTCTAACATATTTATTCTTCAGAATCTTAAAATACTGTTTTCTTTTCTGGCTGTACAGTACAACTCACAAGCATAAGGTAAATCACACATGTTTTAACTAAACTTTCAAAATCAAAAGACTTTTAAATATGAATGAAACTCAGTCTCAATTTATATCACAAAGATAAAACTAATAACCAGCCTAGTACTTACAAAAACACCTAGATCTCATGCTGTATATATGCCATAAACAGAAAATGCATTTCTACCATTTCAGTTCAAAACGTAAGACAGCCACCTAGATCCCATGTTGTCTGCATTTCTACAGTTTTCATGCTTCCTTCCTGTTTCAATATATGCATCCTCAGATAAGCTATACATCCATCTTACAAACCTCTCAACTATACCAAATTCCTCAGAATTTCCTGGTTTTGCTGTTAAAATAATGGGGTGTCATAAATTTCTGAGTGGCCCATGAAATCATGGTTTTGTTTTTATTTAGGGGGCAGCCATAGTACTTAGCCATCACATTAAATCATCAACTGGCTTGAGCACTCAACCACTAAATGAAGTAGCAGAGTAGTTTGCAGTTAGAAAGTTTAATTGAAAACAAATAATGAGGATTTTCTTAAAGAACGATCCCTGGACCACCAGCTGTTTTGCAAATTAATACCATATGTACAGTCAGCTAATTCATGCACCCTGCAGGCATGCACCTCTAAATCTGTACGTCGTTAATGTCATAAAAGTATTCACGCCATATCTGGTGCTAACCTCTAGCCTTCTTGGATGTGAACATTACCGTTAATGTAGTACTGCCAGAACAGACAGACTTATTGTTAAAAACAGAAGGTAGCAGGAAATAATGATTTCAATTTTCAGTAAGGACACTCTGTCACTCTCTTCATAATGGTAATGAACGGTGCATATCTGCGCCAATCTATGCAAGTCTCTTGTGTCACCCCTCTTTAAAAATATATATGACGAAGAGGCAGCTGCTACCTACAGCTGCAGCGAGGTGAGCAACAGCTATCAGATGAGAAATGTCTACATTACACTATCTCTGGACCAGTGCATAGCAGCATTTCAATGACAGGTATATCACAGGTATTGTGTGTTGGGGGCCAGGCATTTCCTCCTACTTATGGTATTTTACCAATAGTTGAGAGGGTTAGGGCATTTAATTATGTCATTTTTGTTAATCTATGTTCTGATGAAGTCTTGTGATTTTGACAAAAGCGCTTAACTAATTTCAATAAATTCTTTAGATTTAGTGCTGTAGTGCTCCGTTGGTGATCTCTTTCATTTATTTTTTACTGTATTTTGCCTAGTCATTGTTTTTTTTTTTTTTTTAATTTGTATGGTGCACTATGTGTCACTATATCTAGTTGCCAGTGCTCTGTGGTTCCATCCCTGTCTCCAGACTCCAGTGAGGTCTCCCTTCTATAGCCTCTCAAGTTATCACACTCATCTGGTTTTGTATTTTTGGTAGACTGCACTTGCATTGGTATCTTAACTGTCATTTTCAATATGTATGGTGGGCATAAAGAAACACTCGCGCTGCGCAATTAATTTTTAGTTGATTTTGTGGATTCCTGTATTTAGATCTGAACTAGATCCCCCCTACACACACACACACACACACACACACACACACACACACACACACACACACACACATAGCTAAGGCTTACAAACCTCTCATGCATACACCAAAAACATTTAGTGCTAACGCAACTTTTCTTCCCGAAAAATGCTATGCGTCTTCTTTTATTTTATACAAGTCCCCCACTACCCCCCAGCAGCCAATGCTAATTTCCTGCTAAGACTAGTATGGTGTTTCAGTTGCACTTTTATTCATTGGAATGGTAAACTTTAGAAGAAGTTAGTACTGGCGTTCTGTTATTTTAATGTGAAAAAGGGTTGCTCATTATACTGAGCCTTAAAACCAAATGATAAAGTCGCAGCAGCTTTGAACGGCATCTATACTTGCAATTTGCTGTCTGTTATGTATGGAATTTAAAGAAGGGAATACAAAGAACTGAAGTATTGCTTTGACTTGCCTGATTTAGTGGAGCTGTTTAACTGCAATTGTATACCATACCGCTCAACTGTCCCTGATTTTGACACAAATTTTAGCTCTGTTCATCTTAGTACCTCCTAAAACTGGTGACTTTTAGATACACAGTGGTGAGCTACACTTTATAAATAATGAAAATAATTAGTTATACATGTATTTGCTTCAGAAAATGTATATTAATTCATACTATCATATTCTGCTAACATCTCAAGTTAACGGTACTACTATATAAAAAAGAATGTCCCTGATTGCTCATAGGTTCATAGGTTCATAGGTTGGTGCTAGGCTATTGGCCCTAGGGCCTATACAAGCCTAGCCATAACAATTCCCTGGCTATTTCTTCCCACACTATTTACTTCCCTCCCTGACTATTTCTGGATATGTTCCTGATTCTGTTGAGATTTATATTTTGCCTTGTTTAGTTGAGAGCTATGGTACATACTGTATCAATATTTAGGTTTTTATGGTTTGTCTGTAGTGATGTATGTGATTCAGTTATCTTTACTATATTTGGCAGGAGAGCCGCTAAAATATCCTATTATGGGTATAAGAGACAAAAGCTGGGCCTAAGCTTAGGAAACTCTGGTGGATGTGCAACTGATTATATTTTGTGTTTACTATTTTGTCTGTTCAATTTGTTTGAGCATTGATTGGTATCCCACAATTTCATTGGTATGGGCAGTGTTACATAATTATGTATGTAAATTCTATGTTAATCAGTGTAAAGATTTCTGGCCAGTTGTACCTACTTTTGTTCAGGTTTTTGATGTTTACAGGTTGAGAGGTATATTTTTGAATTTAAAGATAAGGTTTTATAGACATCGTCTGAATTTCTTTCAAACCCACACACACAGCCAAACCAGCATTGCACTTTCTATAATACCGATTGACACATGTTAAAAAATTCAGGTACAGAAAGAAAAAAAGACATCCTAACTTCTTTTTCTGCAATCAGCCACAAGTTTTCCTTCATTCCCAGCCTGACGTTTGTTGAGGTAACTTTCAAAGTACTTAGTTCTACCCAAGCCTGCAGTTCAGACTATTCAGTCAGAATGGCCAACTGGAACCAAACAGTTTAGGGTAACTCAGGGTTGTGGATATAATTCACTTTTTGTATACAGTTAAGTGCTTCATTTAGTAGCATTGTGTCTAAAATAATATGCACTTTCTTCCATTCATACCATTACTAAACAAGAGCAATATATCTTTCTTCCTTCTTTCAGAATCTTTTAAATATGTAATATATTTTAATTTTAATAGCAATTTATATAGACATTAGGCTTTAGACATTGACTAAGAAATGATTTGATTTTACTTCACGTAGCAGTGATTTTTAATGTCTGACTGTCATTTCCACAGCAGCTCCTGTTAGTCCATTTCCTCAGTGACGATAACAATCCAATATCCCCTTCAAAAGTCATTGCTTTTGTTGAAGTTTTAATAACTGAAAGAAAACCCAAGAGACAGGTGACTTCTGAGTTTTTTTTCTCTTAAAGACAATATAAGTTCAAAACAGTAGACTAAGCAAGCAATAATACCTGACAGGGTACGTGTTATTGTTGAAATAAAGCCCTCCCAGGGGTGTTCTGATGCCTCTGTAAGGGCATTAGTTCCAAAATAACACACACTCTGGAGGGCATTATTATGCTTAGAGAATGGGCTGTCTGTAAAATTGTTGCGTTTTACTTACTTGTTTTTTTTTTTTTTATTACTATATATTTTTTATATATGTTTGATGTAAAATAGCTCCTCTGCCTAATGTTTCAAACTTGCTATCGTATATGTTAATGGTGTTGGAGGAAGCATTTTACATCCAAAATATAACACTTTAAAAATACCGAGGTGTTTACTTTATTTTTTAGTCCCTTACCCCTAAGATGTTTGGTTTGTTGGCAGTCACTGGAGATTGAAGTTACTAAATAATGACATACATTTGAATTTCAGGCTTTTTTCTTCTTCAGAAAATTCATGCTAAAAGAAATCCGTTATTTAACCAAGTTTGGAATTTTATAAGAGCAATAATTAAAATCCCTTTCTATTTTTGAGCCCTCACCCCCCCCCCCTTTATTTTAGGCTTTATCCAGATTTCTTCGGCTGAAAGGCCCAGAGGTATGCAACCTTCTTTACTGTTGTTGTTGCCAGTAGTCCAGCTCACTCACTCTCTCTCTCTCTCTCTCTGTCTTTCACAGGCACACCTCTGCTTCAGAAAATGCATGTTAACACAAATCCCAATGTTCAAGTAAAATATGTTCCTATTTATGTCTCCCATTTATTTTAGGCTTATCCAGTTATTTTGAGCTAATAGTTGAGAGCATACCTCTCAACTGTTCAGATTTTTGCAGAATATCCACAACTGTCCAGATTTTTGCAGAATATTCAGATTTCTGGCTCGTATGGTTGATCCATTCTCATAAAATTTGTAGTGTTTTGTGAAATCATTGCAGATCAAATTCATTAAGTAATGACAGACATCTGAGTTTTAGGCTACATACTCTTCAGAATATACATGCTAATGAAAACACTGTTATTCTAGCAACTGTCTCAGTTTATAAGAGCAGAATTTAAAATCCATTCCTATATTTGGTCCTTTGTTACCCCATTATGTGTGGCTCTGTCCAGATTTCTTGTGCTTACAGATTGAGAGGTATGTGAGGTACACAAACCTCTTATGTGATGTTGCTGCTTCCAGGGATCGCCCAGTCACTCTCACTCTTCATTTTCTCTGTCTCTGTCTCACACACACACACACACACACACACACACACACACACACACACACACGCACACACGCACACACGCACACACGCACACACACACACACCCCATACAGTCACTTCTGCTTTCATGCACACATTCACTCACACAGGCAGACAGCAGCATAAACACGCACACTTTTTCTGTTTCATTTATTTTCCATCATCTCTCTCTCTCTCTCTCTTTATTTATTTATTTATTTATTTAGTTATTGACATTTGTTAACCGGGTTTGTCCATCTGGGCTTGTGGCCCATTTTCAGTAGAGACCCGAGGAGAAAAGCTCCAGTAATACATTTTAAAACAAGTACAATTTTAAACAATATTGATATAATAGCAGTTATAGCAAAACAATTCACATATGTTGGGTTACATGCATAAAGTTAAAGTTGCATTAAAAAGAAGCTAAGTAACAATTTTACATTGATATAGTTCAATAGGTCAACAATAAACATTTTTTGTTTGTATAAAATTGTGCAAATGCATAGTAGACACATTGGAGAGACAGGTGTAATGAGGTACTAAGTATGGTCCTTTTGATGGTACATAAAGGGAAGGAAGACTAGGTAGGGTCATGGCAAGGGCAGGTTATGGAATTGAGAAAATAAGCTTTAAGTTAATTTTTAAAGTGTGAGGTGTGGGAGATTGAATGTAAGTTAAGGGGAAGTTTGTTCCAAGCATGGACAAGGGAGTGTTTGTAGAATAGTTTGCCTACTGACCTTTTTGGGTGGTAGATATCAAGTAATTGTTGGTTAGAAGTATGGAGGGTTCGGGATGGGATGGAGATGGAGACTAAGGAAGATAGAGATGGACAGAAGGAGGGTTTATAAAGAATAGAGTGTAGCATATGAAATTGATAAGATAGCAGAAACTGGGGAAATTCAAGCCATTGAAGAGAGTTTAAAGAAATGCAGTGGTGTGAGTTGTATGGGGAGTTAGTAATGAATCTGGCTATTTTATGGTAAGTCTGTTTCAGTTTGTTTAGAGTGGAGGCCTGGATATTGGTAAGAACTGGGGCGGCGTATAAGAGGGAGGGGAGGAAGATTGCCTGGCCCAGGGTAAGTCTAGATTCAGGGGATAGGAATTTTTTGTTCCGATATAGCAGACCTAGTTTCTGTTTTTTTTTTTTATACATTGGAGTATGTGTAGGTTGAACTTGAGTTCGTTATCGATAATGACCCCTAGGAGTTTTGTGTGGGTGTCAGGTTGGATGTTTGTATTGTTAGAAGATGTAATAAAAAAGAAGGTTTTGTGATGAAAAAGAGAACGGGGAAGGAAAAGTAGGAGTTGGTCTTTTTGGGATTTAGGATCAATAGGTTCTGAGAGAGCCATTGTTCAGTGGATAGTAGGGCCTGTTGGGTCAGGGAGTGTAGTTCAGGAATGTTATTTGATATGGATATAAGTGTGTAGTCGTTGGCATGCTGAATAAGGGAGGATTCTTTGCATGAGGTGTAAAGATCATTGGTGCAGATGTTAAACAAAGGGGGTCCCAAGATGGAGCGTTGAGGAACACCAGTGGAGATGGGAAGGAAAGTGAGGAGGATGAGAGCCATTTGACAGATTGTTCCCTGCCAGATAGGTAACTATTAAACCAGGCAAGTGTGGAGGGGGATAGGTGGAGATTTGCGAGTTTGGATAGTAGTAGAGGATGAGAGACAGTATTGAAGGCTTTGGAGAGATCTAGGAAGAGACAGGAAATGAGTTTATTGTTGTCTAGAGCCTCTGCAATGATATGAGTGAATGAGAGGAGGGCAGTGGTGGTGCTGTGGTGAGGACAAAATCCATGTTGGGTAGGGGAAAGTAAGTGGTGTGTGAGGAGGTGATTGAGAAGCTGTGAGTGAATACATTTTTCTAATATCTTGGAGAGGGGGGACAGAATGGCAATGGGTCAGTAGTTTGAGGGGTCAGTGGAGTTTCCACCTTTATGAAGAGGGATAGTGAAGAAAGATTTCCAAAGGGTGGGGACAGTTGATTCCAGAATAGATCGATTAATTAGTACAGATAAAAGGATAGGCAATTGAGTCAGCAGCAAGTTTGAGAATGTAGGAGATAGATTGTCAGTGGAAGGAGAGCAGGGTTTTAGCTTGAGTAGTAGAGAATTGATGTAAGTAATGGGAACTGGCTCAAAAGAAAACAAAGTTGAGTTAGTGGGATTTGGAGTGGTGGGTGTCGAAGTAGAGTTTGGCTTAGAGGTTACCAGATTTTGGATGGAAGAGATAAAGTGTTTATTCAGGAGGGTAGCTGTTTCCTGAGAGGAAGAGTTAGGGTATGGGGAGGGATTAGAGGGCTTTCCAGGATAGAGGATGTTGTTGAGAGTTGACCAAAATTTTAGAGGATTGGATTTGTTGTTAAGCTGAGAAGATCTATAGTATAACTTTTTGTCATTAGTTGTATGTTTTTTTGCAAGGTTCCTCAGTTGCCTGTATTTTTGAAGAAAAGGTGTTTGTTTAGTTTCAGTCCAGGTTTTCCAAGCATGATCTATTTGTTTCATAAGGGAATTAGTCTCTTTGGAGAGCCAGGGAGCATGGTTTGATTTTACTCTGATCTTCCTAGAGGGAGCTAAGGAGTTTAGAGTATTCATGAAGATGCTATTGAAAGTGCTTACAGCATCGTTTAGGGGGAGGTGTTTAGGATGGACCAATCTATGTTGTGGAGAATGGAGTTAAATTGGGATGAATTGAAAGTCGATAGTTTTCGACAGTCTTTGATAAGGTGGGGTTTAGGAATATGGGAGTAGTGTCTTAAGATGGTGGTAGGGAGATGATCACTGAGGGAGTCAGGTAAGGTGGTGGGATTGTGGTATTGGTGGGGGGAATTGATAAGGATCCAGTCTATGATGGAGCTGGAAGTGGAATTTTTATGGAAGTGAGTGGGAGATGTTATAAATTGGTGGAAACCGTGTATTTGGATACTGAGTTGGGGGGAGTCAGTTGTGAGTTTGGACCAATCAATGTTGACATCACCAAGGATAAGTGTCTCATATGGTATGTTGTGGGAGAACCAGGATAGGATGTTTTCAAGAATGGGCAGATTGTTACCAGGAGGAAGGTAGATAGAGGCAATTGCAAGTTTTTTGTGGGGATTCAGATGGCAGTTAAGGATGATGATTTCAGCTGGAAGGAAGTCAGGAATTGGGGAAGGGTATGGTGAGAGGTTAGGAATGTTTGAGTAGAGGATGGCCACACCACCACCTTTTTTTACAGGTCTATCAGATCGGAAGATATTATAACCTGGTGGGAGTATTTCACTATTTGCGATTTGTGGCTTGAGCCAGCTTTTAGATAGGGAGAGGATGTGAGGGGTATTGAGAGCTATCCATGAGTGCAGCTCAGTAACTTTATTTGCTAGACTCTGAATATTCAATGAGTAAATAGTTAAGTATTTGGATGGAGATGATTGTTGTGACTGAGGTTGGTGACTGTTAGAGGAGTAAGATGGGGGCAGTGTAGAGGTAGTTTTGGGGAGAGAAGAGGGGCCAGGGTTGGGATGGATATCTCCAGAACAAAGTAGTTTTTTAGTGAGGAGAGAGTGTGTAGTAGATGCAAGATGGAGTTTGTATAGTTTTGACTTAGCTTTGTGGGAAGGTTTAAAAACCTGTTTCATGGATAGTTTATATAGATTTGAGGTAGAGGTAGTAAAGAGATTAGGGGAGATAGTAAAAGATGAAGTAGTCGGATATATGTTGTATGAGTCAGAAGTTGGTGAACATAGGAGTGGGTCAGAGAGATTGGAGTGATAAGAGGTGGAGATAGAGAGAATAAGGAGTAGTGTAGAAGATATTAGAAAATAATACATGGAATAAAATATGGTCAGATAGAGTAGGTAGAGAGACAGTCGTATAGAGGAAGTGGTGTTGACAAGATTGACAGATTAGTAAGGTGGTTGTGGCAATAGGCAGGAAGTGGAATTGCAGTGGCTAGTGGGACAGGAAGGGGAGGGATTGTTAGGCATAAAGGTAATTGTAATGGGGTGGGTGGGAATGGGGGTAGGGTAGGGAGTGAAGTGAGCCCGAGCGTAGCGAGGGCAAACGGAGCGGGGCTAGCACCCCTGGTCAAGATGAAGTCATAGAAACAATCAGAAAAAGATAGTGAAAAACTAGCTTGAGAGACAAGGATATAACGTTTCTAAAGGTATAGTCACCAGAAATAAAATAAAAAGAAATAAAATATGAGCAGAAGTAAGCTTACAAAAGGACACTGGCCTCAAGCTACACAAGTATATTTACTTGAAGCAAACCCAGTACTGTATGGTTAAAATAAGCTACAACAGAGAGGGGCTTTGGAGGGGGAGAGAGAGGTATTACTAGCAGCTAAAAGCAGGGCAAAACATAAAAAAAAACATTAATATGTAAGAGTATGAAGACAGTAAAATAGGGCAGGTGCACTAGGAATAGCAATTATGAGTGAGGCTAGAAATGAATTCAGGGAAGGGTAAAGTGCAGAACAGGAGAATATATACAGAAACAGTATGAGGATAGTGGGTAACCAAAGAGAAAGGATAGGAACTGCTGGTGTCTGCTTTTCATGGTGACTAGCAAAATAAAAACACTGTAAATACTTGTGCTTATAAAGTCTAGCATTAATTAAAAGATTAGCTTATGTAGTAGTTATTTACTGGGACACATACTTCAGTGGTATTATTTTAAGCTTAAAATGGTGGCTTCTGGACAGATAGTTAGGTTGCAGGGTATCTGTTAA